>NC_083644.1:7915894-7993394 GCF_963576545.1 Limanda limanda | reverse complement strand
AAAAACACAGTAGTTTTCCTCCATCAGGAAAAGAGGTGAAGGTGCGAATATGGAGCTCATTTTTAATTTTGAGTTTTAATATTTTACCAATTAGAGTGCGAGTAATTTTTCATCTTCAGAGAAGTAAATAAATAGCAACTTTATTTGACTTTATTTATAGAGTGCTTTTAAAAATGTTAGTTACAAAGTGCTTTATGCAAGGGCGGCAAAATATAACAGATTAAGTATCATAATTATTTAAAGACTATGTTAATTTCAAAGAACCGTAAAAGAACTGGAATTCTTTTAAATAAAATTTAAAAAAATTCAATGAAATATAATGGAAATTCAGGTGAATGCAGTGTTGCTGACAGGCAGCAAATCGAAATGTAGCTAATTTAAAAAAATATATTTCCTTTATTTTATTGTATGACATCATGGAAGCAAGCAATTTTCATTTTTGTCTTTAATTTAACAAGGAGACCAAAACAGTTTCCAGCATCGGATCCAGTTTCGAACTCGATCACAGATGTAAAGTGTAGTACGGTAAAGTTGATAAAATACGATAAGAATAAGGTATACCAGAGAAATAATAAGGCAATAAAATTAAAATAGAAAATTTAATTAAAATTCAGAGAATAAGTACATAATATACACTTTCAACCAGCGAAATTTTGTCTGTAGGGAAATGTACTTAAGTTAAGTGCAGTGTACAGAACGGTAAACTGTATTTGTGCATTAGTATAAGGACTGCAATAGACATAATTATATAAGTTACAAAATACCAATAAAAGGTGACAATAATAATAGTAGCCTATACATATAAATTACTTTAAACAGACAAACTTATAGAAAAATAAATATATATATCAATAAATACATTTTTTTAAAGGATGCTCAGTTACAGCTGCAATGGTTAGCCTTGTCCAATCATTGATGAGTCGACAAACAGAAGATTCAGAGATTCTAAATTCAAAATTTTACAAACTTTAAAAGTGAATTGATTAATCCAAACAAATTGTCTATATCAATTATTTATTCAACACTCACTTTCTATGTCTAATGAATTTAAGAGCATTACACAAGTAGTCACAGTTTTTTTTTCAACATCCATGTACATCTACTCTTAGTTGTACAATATAACGTCTTTAAAAATTATTTTCACCTTATATGGGCAAATGAAATAAATAAATAAGAGTAAATAAGTTGCTAAGATCCCTTAACAATGTTTACATGCACGTGCACGTAGGAGCTTGTTCTATCCTCCAGCACTTACTATTGAGCCACTTTCACTTTATATAGCTTTTTTTGACACTAAGAGTAGGATATGGTATCAAGGAAAATCAGAAAATAAGGATTATTGGAGTCTGTGGCAACATAAAGATGTGACATGTACAAAACAATGTATATTGTGAGATTCCACCAAACGACCTGCACATTTGCAAAAGGAAAACTGTTTTAGTAGAGCTGGGATATTATGGACTGGATGACGGAGTGGAGCCGTGCATTAATAGACTTGTCAGGCTGCCCTGGTTCAGTTATCACAGTGCTGATGCTGTCCCCATCGAAGGTACAGTACTGTGATAACTGAAGGATGGCTGCCAACTTGACACCAGTGCCGAGGACCGAGATGCATTCCCCTAATGATCCAGAGGAGCAGAGAGGAGCTCCACAAACGTGAGTATGTGATTAAAACAGAAAATTGTGCTGTGACTAATCTTGTTATTGTGTGTTTAAGTGCAAGAGATTTCCAAACCTGTCTGTAATACTTGTACTGCCTTCTTGAATATAAGAAATAAAGTGAACTGTCAATTATTGAAACGTGTACATTGTTTGATTTATCGCAGTTTTTTGAAAAGTGAACAAATATTTGTACCTGTGAAACTTTTTACTATATTAAGCTCCAGTTAGTATCTAAAAAAATAAAATACCTCACAACATTAAACCTTAAAAACTCAAATTCAATGCCTGTGTTTCTTTATCAGAGTGAAACCTGATGAGTTTTGCCTCACAAGATAATTTCTAATTCCCTACAAATAACAATTGAGAGCCTGTGTTTTTCAGTTGAGTTATGGATTTCTGATATGGTCCAAAATATGTCCCTGGCTGTCCTGAATGCTTTTCCACATTGTTTTAAACAGGGGGCGCTAAAGCTCTATGGTTGATGTGCTCTGTCTTCTACAGAGCAATGATCGCTGCTGTGTTTCAGTAAAGAACAATGAATGTGTTTTTGTCAAATTGTCACGTAACCTTTCGAATTTGGAATTTTTTGGTTTCAGTTGAAATAATTCACACCAATCACAATGATGCTCTCCAATAATTCTTGTTTTAGAGACTCTTAGATAAGATTTAAAGCTATAACATCTATACTCCACATGTCAAAACACTTTGACTGTCATTTCAATTCAATAGAATGAATCGTACTTTCCATACATGTACGTTCTGAGTCACGATCACAGGTCATCTGCAGATGTTATTGGCATGTTTAATGTACTATAGTTACTGTGGAAATCCCCAGTAAGTGTCATGATACATATTTTGTTTTTCTCACTCTCACCTCGACTCCCCTTGATACTCATGTTTTTCTGACTCACCGCATCATGTCTAGGTACTTTGTGGTTAAGGCACAGTTTTTGATAATAACATATGAAAAAGTCAAGTGGGGTTTCACACAATTTAAAGAGACATGTTGTAAATGAAAACAAGCTTTCAGACACACTCATCTTTACAACATCACACTCAGCTGGTGTTTTTGCGTAATCCAAAACTCTAGTAACCATCGAGGGAGAGGGTAATGGGGAATTTGTCTTGTATTCAAAGCAACGCAATTCATGATCTCTGGGATGTGGCTTGGGAAGTCCCTCCCTTAAAATCAACAACATCCTTTTTTTGGATTTACAGAAACAGTCACATCGTCGCTGTGTGTCATTCCCTGATCTGTAGGAACAATACACCCATAGTGTTAGAACCCAACCTGGCAACTCTTAACTAAAGCATATATATATATATTAATAATATGTCTTTGAACACATTATAATGAAGCAGTCCACAGAATACACTTAGTTTAAGTGACTCCTTGTGTGAGAACTGAAAGTGGAGGATTCGGTATTGACAAAATAATAGTCTTGAGTTATATATTGTGTTTTCAATTATTCATTAATAAAGGCTATATATGCTGCTTAATGCTAAACAGAGGAAATCTAAAGTTAAGTTTTACCTTCAATTTTGTCTTAGAAGTTTCCAAGAAAATTATAATATTAATATCCATCTATGATCACAGTGCTAACTATTTAAATCAAACATCAATAATCACCTTGTCTCTTTGTCGGCTCTGTTGTGTGCAATCAGCAGGGAAAAAAACACCAGTTGTTTTGTGATGGCATCAGAGGTTGACTCACTGATTCCTGAGTAAAACCAACATGATTTCATCAGTTACTTTGCATAGTGAGGTCAACACCTTACATCACAGAGAAGAGCAGCAGTTCCCGAAAAAATCTCTCTCAACAGGAAAGAACCTCTGGCAGAACCAGACTCAGCGTGGGTCGGGTTCCTCTGCCTTTGCCAGCTGGGGTGAGCGGTTGAAGAGTGGGGAAGAGGAGAGGGAGTTTTTTAACTCTCATGTGTAAGCTCTGTCAGACCGGTTGTTAGAATGAAAACAATACGAGTATTATGATATGTATAGATGTAATAGTGTTATCATTATAGCTGCACTCATGATAACAATAATAATACATGACAAATAGCAAATAATGTCAGGGCTGAAAATATTATAGAAGACACATACATTCAGTGTTTTCAGAGCTTTTTGGGGATATTAATATTAATTAATAATTAATATTTGTTTGATATATTGTTTGATTTAATTTCTAAAAAATTAAAGCAGGTTGATTCAAGTTAATTTTCCAAAAAATTAAAGCAGGTTGATTCAAGTTAATTCACAAATGTTTGATTTGTGGACGTGTGATTTTGGAAAATAGCTGGATCGAATGAGTAACAACTAAAATATCCAATTACAATTTTGGGGGCAATTTCCTGTTTCTTTATCTGTTGCTTTCCTACAAGTTTGAAGACGTGGTCACCAATTCACCCATTGGATTTTGTCTCTGAAACTGGAAACACGTCAAACCCACCACCTCCACCAGCACATTGGGGGGGGGGGGGGGGGGGGGGGGGTAACGAGTGAATTCTCCTTTTTGGGGGGTAGCCTTACCCCCTTGGAAGTCGTTACCGTGACTGACGGGTGCACTCAGCCAATCAGCGACCGTGTCACGCCCCCGGTCCCTGCGTTGATGTCGGGAAGGGGCCCTCACTTGTCAGGAAGCTCTAGCCCCGGAGGACACGACTCTTCCGCTGCCGTGGACCCTAACCCTAACCCCTCTTTCTTACCTCCTCCTGGACACTGGACGCTTGTCTTCGGGACGTTTTTATCAACCCGTACAAGCGACACTTTAAATCGGACCCAGACCCGGAAGTTCCGTGGAAGCGTCCGATGCGCGGAGCGAAACGGAAGTTACTTGCCAGCTGTGTGGCTAATCTTTGCTAGGTGAGTACAATAACTTGTTGTTAAAAATGATTCGGATTAAAAATGTGTGTCCGTGTTGTGTCTGGTTCACACAAGGACACGTTTGTCTGTCTGTGTGTGTGTCTCCTGTCGGTTGTCATGCGGGAGGACAGCCAGCTGCCGTCAGTAGAACCAACAGGCTAACAAGCTACCATGCTAACAAGCTAACGTCAAACAGCCAAACCGCTAGCTATCAAACTTTCATCCGTGCGGTGATACAGGTCGATATCTGCTGCCTGGCTAATAATGAACAGCATGCTATGATATTTGCAAATACAATAAGATGTTTAATATGTCGGGAAGTCGTATTTATGTGATGACAATAGCAGGCATTGGCTCAAACGGCCTAGTTTACAAGTAAAAGTTTGAGACCATATCAATAGAATTTACTGGATTATCATTATTGATACGGGTTTGAAATCTGTGTTTCAAATTCATGGCGATTGAACTAGAATTAATGACATTTGTATTTTTTTTTATCGAGCCGAACTGTCTCTACTGGAAAAGATGAAACCGAAAGCTCCTTATAAAACACGCAGCCATTCTTTTTATGGCAATAGTAAAGAAGAGGATGATAATAATAATACTTTTCTAATTATTATTTGTTCAGTTTATTGACGGATTGGCAAACTGCATTATCCCCAATAAATGTGTCTTCTTCTTCTTCTTTGCTCGCCACCCAACATTTACTTTATGTCCACAGCACCTTTCAGAACAGCCTTTATAAAGTACTTCACATATAGGGACAAATACAAATAATAATACACACTATTATATACACACATTAATGAGATATTTGAGACTGTATAGATTTCAAAATATGAATATTGTGACTGATTTTCAGATAGATAAAGGGCATTGAAGGGTGAGGATTTGTTGGCCAAGCAAGAAGTAAATCATGAAGAAGTCATGGACATTTCACTTTGAAAACATTGTTAAAGAACGGCAGTGTAGTTGGGATGACACCTTTACGCAGTCCAGCAGGAAGTGAGGATTATAACATACCATACTCAATGATACACAGCACTTAATTGTAGAATGAGAAAAACCAAAATGGGGAATTGCAACGCATGCAGTTGAAGAACTGAACTTGCAAACAGTATTTACCATTGGAATAGGCAGTATGCCCCATTATCTGAGGGAGACAAGATCAGACAAAATTATTTTAATATGGCCTTGATAACTCCAACAGTAGGTTGCCACCCGGCAACGAAGAGAAAGGAAAAGCTATCAAATAGCTCGGGCAATAATAGATATACCGAATGGAGAAGAAGAAGAAGAAGTAGGATATTGCAACACACAGCGGATGGCAGTAATGCACCTTGTAGTTGGTTGCCACCCGCCGATAAACCAAACAATGAAGAAAAGGAAGACGGATAGAATCAATCAACACCATTTTGAAGTAAGGGCAAATGTTGTGAAATATAACCGAGAACTGTTAGTTTGTCTTTCTAGAGAAACCAAGTAAACCACAGGGACCTCGCTCCCAACAATGATTGATTTTAACTAACTCAACTTAAACAAAGGATAATTTTCACTGTCAGTTAATGTACCTGCTGTTTTCTTGATTCAAATTTCATAAAATGTTGGTAAACCATCATAATTTTAAGAAGTCAGGTGACAGCTTAAGAGTTGTTGTACTGATCATCAGTCCAGAACCCCCAAATTCTAATTCTCTTCTCTAAGAGACCGAGGAATACAGAATATTCACAGAGAGAGTGGTTGCGGCAATGTTTGGAATTTATTAAAAAAAACATTAAAGTAAATTTATATACAATCAATATGTAGGTGATTATGCTTATAACATGAGAAAGAAAATTAAAATATGTGCAATTTCTGACCTTATTTCTCACACAGCATTTTTATAATACCAATTAATAAGTTGATTTGTGATAATGTGAGATTAATCATAGAATTACCCACTGAATTTGTCACATGAATGTCAAGGAATTGACATTTGAAAGATTAAATGATTACCAGAAATGACCAGTTAATTAAAACAATGCAAATATGGATCTGTAATATGAAATATTCAATGTACATAGATATGGGGTAAATGAATCACCGAATGAATGATCAAAGTTGAATATTTCTGTTTGCAAGTTTCTTTCCAGTAAAGGGAAACAGTATTTACTATCATAGCATTATATTTAGCATCAAAGAGAACTAGGTTACTGCTCACGTAGTCTGTACTTGGAAGTGACCTTTGTGACAGTCATTTTTTATCAGCCTATTGTTTGCCCAGAGTATTATTAAGTCAGGTAGGTACATTGACTTAAGTACTAATATGAAATTCCATTAAAACCAAATTAGGAATGATGAATCACGGGCAATGATGTTTTACATTTGTGACAGATTTCAGCATTATGGCTTAAAGTCTGATAATCAGTAAAATCACTTGTTCATGTTTGTTCAACAAATTGCACATATGCATACACAGCATTTTTACAAGGGGTCTGCTGAACCTGAGGGAATGCTGTGTAGTTAGATGAGTTTGCATTCAACTGATGTTTTTCCACTTGTCTTGTTCGTGAAGCAAGCTAGCAGGTGGGTCTGCAGCATTGTTTTCATCGTAGTGTGAAATGGCTGCTTTGTACAAGCCTCACAAACTGCCATATGTATGTTAGTTACCATCTACACGTGTAGAGCCCAATGCTTGGCCACTTAGGAGGGCTTTGCTCACAAGGCTTGTCCATTTTCATTTAAAATAAAACAACATTACTAGCTTGATACGGCATCAATCTGCTAGTAATGTTTAAAAAACGCTTACGTTGGATCACTTAGCGAGCTACTTCAAACTTTCTGTTGTGCTCATAGACAATTTCTGAAATTTTTGAGACTAACAGGTTGTTCAACTTTGATTATTTACTTACTCTCCCACAATTGGATGAATTTTCTAAATTAATGGGAAAGACTTTACTTGGGAAAGATACCGAAGCCCAAATTGTCCCTTCTCGTAGATTAAAGATGGACTGTCTTAATGTGTGTTTGAAAGTGTGAATGTAAAGCTGTACTGTAAAGCGCTTTGAGTGGCCATCAAGACTAGGAAAGCGCTATATAAATACAGACCATTTACCATTTACATACTTAAAGGTGTCCACCTGGGAATGGATCTGTCAGGATGGATATTAATCCCAGGTCTGAAAACTATGGCACAACATTTAACATTGACACCGGTCTTACATCCGCTGGTAGTTCAGGTAGTCTGTTTGATATTGAGAAACACAAAGGGAGTGTTCAGTACACAAAGAAAAGGAAATCCTGTCCGATACCAGTGAGGGTTTTTATCCATCAACCTCGATGTTCTGTCTGTGGGTTCATGATACAAACAACTGTTGATGTTGAGGGAAAGTTGTCCCTTATATGGTCAGTGTTCAGTATGTCCCTGTTTGGCTCTGGATATGAATGCAGCATATTTTTTACTGTCTGCAGTATCATGCTAGTGTGTAAAGGCATTTAGTTTCTGGTGAATGTCTGAGCATGTTCCCACAGACTGTATGATTGGAATCTTCTTTTGTGAAGAAAGCACATTTTTGGCTTATGGTTCCTACAACTGTTATTTTCATTATCTAATATTCTGCTGATTGTTTTGTCAATAGCTTGTTTAATCATTTGCATATTGCAATCTTAGAAAGTTGATCATGATAATTTCCCAAAGCCCAAGGTAAGGATTGAAAATATCAAATTTTTACATGACCGTCGGTACAAAACCCAGAGGTCTTCAGTTTTCATATTAGTTTCGCAATGGGGAAGCCCTGAGGAATAATGATCTGTCCTCTGTATCATCTGCTCACTTGAGAGGCTGACGTCACATTACTCACGCTGGATGAGTTTAGCAGGGCATCACTGTGTTCTGTAGGTTATGTTGTGCTCTGAATGGTATCAGAATGAGTCATCAGGTTAATGATCATTTTGCCTTAACACACAATCAATACTGCACCTTAATGTCACACGCACACACACACACACACACGTGATAAGCTTTGTTATCTTCACAGCGGACACCCATTTACAAAGTAAGTGCCATTTATAACCCAAGTGTTGAACAGGCTTACAGCTGGACATTTACACCATTTACATCTTTTTACACTGATAGTTTCAATAATATTCCTTCTTGACACATTTTCCTTTATGAAAATTACACCTACAGCATTCCTACTAAACTCAATCAAACAAAGTCAGAGCAGTGGGGCTTGATTTTATGATATTTAATCTCCCATAATTCCCCCATTTCTCTCTTTTTACCTCATGTAGTGTCTGAATGCCAACTCAGGGGGTAATGGAGTTGAGCAGGCAACTCTGTGGGAAGATCAGGACGTCCAACAAGAAGACTCAACTCGCCTCTTCCCCTACGACCTGTTGGGGCCTGGAGATCCACTTCTACACACCAGAGGTGCACCAGCTGGAATACTTCAAAGGATGCTTCAGTGTTGAGGAACTCTGTGAGGATGCTGCCAAGGCATGCTGTGAGTGACCAACACCATAACCAAATTCCTGCTTTGCTTTATGATTTAGTTGTTTTTGTTGCCGGTGGTGACATCATTGTCATAGAATTTACTTGCACTACAGTATATGACAAGTATGTGTCCAATGAATTTAGGCTGTAAACCAGGTTTTAACCCTTGACCGCTTTTAATGCCTTGCTGGTCTACAAGGTGGGCTACTCGTGTCAATGCTCCCTGCCGTTTCCTGGATTTGTCCTAGAGGAGAATATCACCCTGTCTATTACTGTTATCTCCAACCCACTTGATTTACTACCATCTCAGCTTTAAAGCATTAAAATAAGCAATATTAGTATTAGTATCTTGCTTGACTGTAAGTCAATCATCGATTGATTGACCAATCACTTACTCTGGCCCTCTTGACTTAAACAGTACTGTCTCACATTCAAATACGCTTTTGAAGCATATTTCAACAACAATATATCAGAATTATACAAGTAACAGTTTTAAGTGCAACTATTCAGCTGTCAACATGTGAAATAAAGTGATTAGATTCTTAACAAAGTGGTCAACATGGCTTTTAGAGACAATTCCCCTCAATAATATCCCATTACAAATCAATGTAAACCATGAATTAGTTACTGTAAAGCTAAACTAAGTGCCACTTTGGAGGCTCTTACAGGAAGTTTGCCCAACCATTAGTAATTTTACCGGTTTGTCTCACTTTAGTTAGCTGGGCCACGATTAAAGTTGTTTCAGGGGATTTAAGGTTTACATTAACGATAGAATTCCCTAAATCCAGGCTCCTTAATTTCATGATTGATCTTTATTATGCTAAAGACAGTTTAAACGAATTAAATTGATGTGTCGAAAGCATTTAGATCCTTCTGTTTTATTTAGTTTCATGAGCAGATTGTTTGCCGTTGCTTATAGACTTGTGACTGGAAATCAGTGGTCACAGTCTAACATTTGGTCTGAATATTGATCTTTTTTCTCTTTCCTTTCTCAGCAATCTCTCCCTTGTGCCACAACCTATTTGGCCTGTACATTGAGTCGACAGGAATATGGTGTCCTCCCAACTATGAGTTCAAGGTCACAGATGATACCAGTATCAAGTTGCATTATCGCATGAGGTAAGAATGACATCACAGCAGAGGCTGACTACACTAGTGTTGTATCCATAAAATCACCTCGTACACTAAAACCAAAGTGCTGGAGGTGCTGTTGAATTGGATCTATGAAGGGCGCACCGCTTAACTGTATACAACTTCATAACACCGTTAAAACCTAAATTGCTTATTTTACAGAGTTTTTCTGGCTATTGATGGGTTTTATAAGAGTTTTGACAAGTCTGAGAGGAAGGTTTTCATGAGGCAGACTAGCAGTGTCATATTTGCACCTGACTGGATTATTTTAAAGCGATAAAAGTCCCTCCTCCATTCTGCGTGTTAGTTGGCATTTCATTTTAAGACAGGAAAAAAGTTCATCGCTGTGGTGTCTGTTGCATTTCCTTTATCTCTGCACTCTGCTTTGACAATAGCTAGTGGAGAGAAAAGTGTGTGTGCATAGAGCCGAACCGTGTTGTATGTCCTGTGTGTGTGTATTTGTGTCTTTTGTGTTTTTCTTGCTGCCGCTTGATTTGCGTTTTGTGGTGCAGTATTTCAAACAAGGGTATTGTGGTCAAGTTTTCATACACATGCATCTTTAGCATGAACAAATGTTCAAGACAAACCTGCAGAAGAATTAAAGTGGAGGCTGGATTTCTGTTGGCATATAAATCTACTGAGTCTCTGAAGCTGTGAATTAGTCATTTTAGCTGAATGCAGTTAACAAAGACAATGCCCCACCAAAAAGAAAAATATCTTGATTTATTTTGTCAGAATTGTCAATTTGGACTAAAGACCAAATATAATCTCTGTACACAATACAGGAGGCTTTAGAATCTGTAAGATTTAATAATCCATATTATTTCTGTTAACCTGTCTTCTGTGTCTCTTCTGTCAGGTTTTATTTCAGAAATTGGCATGGCACCACTGAGGGAGAGTCTCCAGTTTGGAGACACTGCATCAGTAAACTCAAAGGAGATAAAAATAGCCCTCAGAAAACACCGGAGGGAACGCCCCTGCTCGATGCTGCGTCTCTGGATTACCTGTTCGCCCAGGTGTGTGTTTGCATTAGATTTACATAGATGATTTGATCTCCAGGAATATGTGGTGATCAACTCTCCAGGAATATGTTTTTACTCTAACATTGTTGTCCATATGAAGATGGATATATTCAGCCTGACCACCAAATCTTTTGAAAGTACATTCTGAAATAAAGCTCAAAGATTGGAGGACAATATTGCTAAGTGCACTGAGGTCAGCAATAGACAGCATACCATTCAGACAAGTAATAACTGGAAGTTGTAATGCAAAAGGAACATAAACAAATCCTTCACAAATTTTTCAGTTATTTTAAATGTCTCTGTGTTATCTCTCAGGGCCAGCATGATTTCCAGAAAGGATTCGTTCCACTGAGGACGTCCCAGTCAGAGGCAGAGCAGCACGAGATAGAAAACGAGTGCTTGGGCATGGCTGTGCTTGCCATCACTCACCATTCCATGAACCAGCCCATTGCATCCAATGAAATCAGGTAACACCCTGGCACACACACAAATACATACCAAGCACGTCTGTATTGTGGGGTTTCAACACACTTATGATTAAGATCTAAAACTTATTCTGCAAACTTCATATATCCTAATCTAATTTTTCAGCTACAACTCGCACTCTTGAGTCATCCCTTGTGTCTTTCACTTTAAAATCCTCCACACGTTTGAAGCGTTCACCCTCGAAACCAGTTGGAAAGAATGATGCTACAAATTGGCAAACTGTTCTTGAGTCCTTAGTTTCTATGTGTCTTTTCCCTTTTGATCCAACCAGCTACAAACGTTTCATCCCGGAGTCCCTGAACCGCAACATCAAGCAACGCAACATTCTGACACGCATCCGCATCAACAACGTCTTCAAGAAATTCCTCTGTGAATTCAACCGCCGCACGGTCAAGGATAGCAACATCACTCCGTACGACCTGAAGATCAAGTACTTGGCCACACTGGAGGGCCTGACCAGCGGCCTGGGCAGCGAGCTGTTAGAACCCATCACGCTCAGTGTGACACGGGAAGGAGATCTCATCAGTGGAGGTAACTATGGTTCGATTTTTCCCGGAAGATGCAGGTTTTTCGCATTGAACAGCTCAGTTTGTGTTTCATTTTCTATTTGTTTACCAGGATGATTTGATTTACCTATATCCTGTGCATTAAGATCAGAATTGTCTTGTCTGTTTATTACAGACAGACCGTAGCCATAGTTAATAAGATATTTCCTTTGGTTTCACTAGTTTTTCCAAAAGCAATATTTAGAAAACTGTAACTGTAGCATCTAGATATTTTGTCTCTGTGTAACTTCTGTGATATAATGTTTTGATTGCTCTTTCCAGTGTACTACAACCAGAACCAGGGGCAGAGTCTGACTCAGAATGTGGAGACGAGCCGTGACATGCAAGTTTTGGTTACTGGTACCACTGGCATTTCCTGGAGAAACAAGCCTGCTCCAGTAAGTGAAGAGGCCTGAGAATCCATGGCTGTACGCCTCTAAGAAGTAAACATATGTTATCTGGAGAGCAGAGTCCCTTAAAAATCCTACTGATATCAGATATGAGACGAGTCAGTCAACAGAAAGATATTCTTTGCCGTTTTATAAAATAATTAATAATTTTTTATGGAAAAACATATAAACAAAAATTGATTTTCCCGACTTTTAAATAAATATTTCGAGTATATTTGTCTTTTGGTCAGAAAATAAAAATGATTCAAAGCAACACGATGAACTCTGCAAAAAAGTTGATGAATGCGTAATGTTTCATTGACTGAATAATGAATCAATAAACCTTAGTAATTATTTCCCATTCTTTTAAGTGGTCCGATCTAGTGTAGTGTTTTGTCAATATTAAGTTATACTTCTTCATTGACTCTTGGGCTGACTTACTTATACATAAAACTGAAAATTATCCAAGACAAACTTGGCAAAGGTTATTTCAGTATTTTAAAAAGTGACAATATTTGGGAGTATTTGAAAATATCTATGGTGCATTTTCCTGTATAACCTTTTAACTGTGTATATCTGCTATGTTTATCTTCAATATAGATGTCTGTGATCTCCAAAGAAAAGGGTAAGTCAAAGAAGAACAAGCTGGATGGAAAACAGAAAAGCAAAACAGAGAAAGATGCAATTGACGAGTGGGTGGTGTTCTGTGACTTCCACGAGATCACGCACACCGCCATCGAAGAGTCAACAGTCACCATCAATCGACAGGACAACAAGAGGATGGTGAGACAGACATGAAGATGACAAACATGCATTGTGTCTCTCTCGGGGATCAACATTTGTACAGTCGATTATACCCGAGACTTCACGTCTACTTTGAATTGCAAACTGTCATTTACAGCACGAGGGTTTTACTCATGGTTCATCAACTGCCAACTTCTTGAATTGTAAGAATTTATTGTTAAAAAAGCCCTGGGGCTTGTTATTTGCAACAGCCTGGAACCTACTCTACACACCCATTCTATGGTCACACCCAGAAAATATTTTTTTAAGCAACTAATTTTCCAAGTTAATAAGACCAATGGGAACTAGTTAGTCATAATGGTGATGTCATACTTCATCTTAAAATTGAGGCTTTATCAAGCATTGGCCCTTGGGTAAGGTGGTTGTAAATCCCTCTCTGCTCTAATCATGTTTTTTCTTTTGTTTTCTCATCCCCTGCTTTTCTCTTTTTCAGGAAATGCAAATGTCTTCTCGGGCTGAGGCCCTGTCCTTTGCGGCCCTTGTAGACGGTTACTTCAGGCTGACAGTCGATGCCCACCACCACCTGTGCAAGGAGGTGGCGCCTGCCTCAGTGGTGCACAACACCGACAATAGCTGCCATGGACCCATCAGGTTTGTACTGGCTGCTTTCTTGATGGGATGTTTTCCTGTGTGACCTTGTGTCCACACGCTAACACGTGTAGCTGGTCTTTTTAGACACCATCAGTCACTGACCTTTATTCGTTTTAGCTGTTACCCTGTCTGTCTTCTTCCTCCCTCTGCTAATGCGTCACACACTGCTTTTTATTGTCACCCTCAACCCTTTTTAATCAAACTGTCCATTAGAGCCATTTAAAGCTTGCCTAAATATTGTTATTGTAAATATATATATATATCCTAATCAACCATTGAAAAGGAAAGAGCAGTGAACCTCAAATTGTATTTTACATTACAAAATAATAGTATTAACATGCATGCTATCTTCCTCTGAATAAATCTTAATTCTACTTTTGTTAAAAAACAATTTCTGCCTCCATTAATTGTGTTTTTTATCTCCAGTACGGATTATGCCATCCACAAGCTGCGTCAAGAGGGCAACGACGAGGGCACGTACATCCTCCGCTGGAGCTGCACTGACTACAAGTACATCATCATCACTGTGGTCTGCACTGAGGTAGTGTGGACTCAAAACAAGACTGTTCAATGACTAATAGCCAATGTTCACTCGTTTTCTTTAATGCAACTGGTCTCTTCTCAAGTCATCAATGTATCATGTAACAGTTGTGTGTCCTTGGTTTTTCCACACTTTGACCACCTCCCCTCTTTGTATATAATCTTTTCTTGGTTTCATTATTTTAAACTTCTGTTATCTCTTCCCCCTCTCCAACCAGATTGACCTGATGGAGACTCGTCCCGTGCGCCAGTACAAGAACTTCCAGATTGAGGTGACACCTAATGGGTACTGTCTGTACGGCACAGACACATTGCGGTCCACTCTCAGGGAGCTGCTAGAGCACCTGGAGGGCCAGAGTCTTCGCACCGACAACCTCCAGTTCCAGCTGCTCCGCTGCTGCCCCCCACAGCCTAGAGGTAAATTGAATGCAGCCACAGACATAGTGATTGTATAAAATCCAAATAAAGACACGTACCTTCATTCTCCTGCATTTATATAGGTATTTCAAAGCAAATGGGCTGACTGAAAGCCAAAGTTTTGCATTTATGTAAAACATACAACATGAATTCCTGTTGAGTTTGTTCTTACTATTAAGCTATAAAAAATAAAATTTTACTCTATTTACTACCTGACAAAAAGCTCTAATGAAGTGGATAAATGCCACATAAGGCTGAAAATCCTGGGTGCTCTAGCAGCTATCTATATCCTGTGCATTCCAACTCTCGCTATGCACAGTTGTCTAATGTAACAAGTAGAACAGACACCTAACTGTGATGTTGGGTGGGGTCAGAATTGCAACGGATTTGAATCTTTCAACCCACACAGATGGGTCAAAAAAAGGCCTTGTTAGTAATTCAAAAGACATTTGTTGATATCAAGTTTGAAGAAGTGAGAAAATGAGAAGCGAGGTGTGAAAATAGGTGTAAACGGCCCTTTAACTTGGCCCAGGATGCACTTGTAATCACATTGCTAGGATCGGGTTGCTTATAGATCGTGTGTGTGTGTGTGTGTGTGTGTGTGTGTGTGTGTGTGTGTGTGTGTGTGTGTGTGTGTGTGTGTGTGTGTGTGTGTGTGTGTGTGTGTGTGTGTGTGTGTGTGTGTGTGTGTGTGTGTGTGTGTGTGTGTGTGTGTGTGTGTGTGTGTGTGTGTGTGTGTGTGTGTGTGTGTGTGTGTGTGTGTGTGTTCTCAGAGAGGAAGAGAGTTGTAGATGTTGGTTTCTGGAGCAGGAACTAGCTCTAGCACTTTAGCACTCTAGTTTTACTTCTCTCACTTCACTGATTACCTTATGAGTGAAGAAGACCATGCTGGCCACTCCAGTCTGAAACTCAAGGTAAAGGTTGGGTCTTGACTAAGTCCAATGTTTTAAGGAGCCGGTGCAGTGTAATATTCTGTCGTAGCTGCGGCGGCATGTTGTATTTGGCTTTTGCATGAAAACAAAGAACAGTGCTCCTAACACCCACTCTAACACTGAACATTTGGTAAGTCTGATGGAGTACAGATACCTTTTATGTCCCTCCCCTTGAAAACCACACCGTGCTGGTTTTGTCACAACATTAGACACCCACATGCACATATAGTGTGGCAACAGACACATTTTAACTTCAGCCTCCCACACGTTGCTTTGCACACGCAAAAAATAAACCGAATCAGCTGCTAAGCCAATTTGAGGAGGTGTTCACATTGTTACCACATTGACGTAATAGTTGAGTTCTTTTTTTACCACATGTAAACACAGTTCTGCATTCACGCTGAATATCAGTGAGCGTCTGTGCATGTTGCAGTGCAGCCGACACGCACAACCTATTTTCAACCTCATTGCTGCTTTGAATGTTCACCGTTGAGATCATTGCGTTCAAATCAATTAAACTTTTCATCTGTGTCACAATAAACGGACCATAACAACAATGCAAGCAGGTGTCACCGTTTCTCTCAGGGATTACCAAACACAAACGATGGTTAACAGAGAAGAATATAAAACACTATCTTACCTTTGAAAATGTCCAGCAGTTGTTTAAATCTCCTTTCGTAGTATGCACCACATCATGTAAATATGGCCCCTTTTTTAAATATGTGTGATTGTGTTTGTGCTGCAGAGATTTCCAACTTGCTGGTGGTCACTAAAGACCGAGCCCCGGCCGTGCAGACATCCACGCAGGAGAGCCAGTTCAGCTTCATTCGCATTCTGAAGGAGGAGATTGAACAGGTACGCCTTCTCCACTTCAGGTCGATCTAATGTTTTTATGATATGTGGACGTATGCTTTTTACGTAATACTCCACTCCCTTTGCACCCTGCTGCGTTAACCAGGAGGAACATCTCGGCCGTGGCACAAGGACCAACATCTACTCGGGCACACTGCGGGTGAAGAGTGAGGAGGATGAGGATGCAGGCTACTCGTCCTTCCAGGAGTTCAAGGTTGTCCTGAAGGAGCTGGGTTCTGGACACAGGGACATCTCCTTCGTGAGTTACACTGATTCTGTTCATCTTTGTGCAGCTGATCAGAAGCTTCTTCAACTAATTTATAATGCAATCTGTAATGTGCTATGTATTGAGTCATCTTTTCTGTTGACAGGCCTTCTTTGAAACAGCCAGCATGATGCGACAAGTGTCCCATAAACACATAGTGCTACTGTATGGAGTTTGTGTTCGCCAACTGGAAAGTGAGTGCAAACTTTACCTGTTTTCTGTCTGAAGTCTGGACAATTTGATCCGTTTTTTTTGTTTACAGCACATTGAACACCGGCATCGTCTCTCACCACCAAATGCTCTTGAATCTTATTGTCTTTCCACGCTTACATCATCTTTAATATCTTCTACATGTATGGAACCTCTGTTTCATTTATTGTTTTGTTGTCAGTTTTGCGTCTGTAGTGTGTTGAAAGCCTCATCAACACACCCACAGAAATGAAAAGAAAAAATATCCAGAGTTTAATGCATGTCAGAAAATTGCTTGAGAGGAGTGTAGGCGTTTGAATGTTGTGCTGTGGCTCAGCTTTTTTATGTTTACCTTGTGATTCTTTGTTACAAGATATCATGGTGGAGGAGTTTGTCCAACACGGCCCACTGGACCTGTTCATGAGGAGACAGCTAATTCAACTCAACACTCCATGGAAGTTCCAGGTGGCCAAGCAGCTGGCCTCTGCTCTCAGCTACTTGGTAAGAGAGGAGAACACGCACACAAATTATAGGATGTAATGTAATCAAGCACATTCTGTAATTACAGGCACAAGAGTAGGCCTATATATTCAATATATTCAATTTATTGTGTTATTGTAGGAGGACAAAAAGCTGGTCCATGGTTTTGTGTGTGCCAAGAACATCTTGTTGGCCAGAGACGGAGTGGGTGATGATGAGGGAGGTCCCTTCATCAAGCTCAGCGACCCAGGAATACCAATCACAGTGCTCACCAGAGAGGGTGAGAAAACAAGAACACACACGCACACACATATGCACAGACATGCACAGACGTTCTCAATAGTAAAAATGAAACCTAAATGCTAACACAATAGATGCCAAGCACTTTCTTCCCAAATCTGCTGTGAAATGAAAGTAAAACAAAATGAGGACAACTTGTGAAACGAATGGAATAAAGTAGGCTAACACACTATCTCACCATCTTAAAGAAAGTGGGGAAATAATCCTGTATCGACCCGTTTATCCGGATCTGCTCCAAACTTAATTGTGTTTTTCTTTGGGCCATGCTCCAACACTCTGCAAAATTTCATGTAAATCAGTAGTGTCGTTTTTGAGTAATTCTGAGAAGTGGAAACAAAGGGTAATGTAACGAGATCCTTCCTCTCACTCTTTTTGTCTCGTGTCCTTCAAGGAATCCTCTTCGCCCTCAGTGCAGTAATAATAAAAACCTATTGAATAAATGAGCACAAAAGAAAAGAACACTTCCGCAGATTGTCAATTAGAGGAATTATATCTGTCACAAAATCAATAACATTGCGCTGGGCACATTTCCCTCTCGGGATGTAATTTGGTTTTGTAGAAAAAAGCTAGATGTAGGTTCAGGGAAGACAACACAATAACAACATTTCTCAGATTACATTTTTGTTCCCCTCAAATGGCCGCCTCATGTTTCTGTTTATCTATTAGAGGCAGAACTCTTGTGCTCTGACACACAGTGTGGCTTGTACGGATGGATTAGCAAACCACAGGGCCCGGCTGGAAGTGTTTCTGGGCAAATGTCTGCCGCTGCACTCTCTCGGGAATACTCCTCCCTTGCGCTCGGTTCCCAGAACTCTTTAACATTTCTTCTTCGGTTTCCTACACTTTGCCAGTCAACCAGTCTTCCAGTTACACATTGACATCCTAGCCCATAGATTTGATCGAGCACACAGTGGAGAAAAGTGCTCAGAAATCCCACTGGGAGCACTCTTCCTCTCTTCCCAGCAACCTCTGATCACTTTGCTCAAACCCTCAAATCTGTTCGTCACATTCTCCCTTTCTCTTTGACCTTTCTATTATCTTTTTCCCCCCTGACACTCCTTTATCTCCTCCCCCCTTTCATGTCGGTGTCAACTCGACTCCTTCAGTTTCCGCTCCTTGGTTACGCCTTGTCCTGTTTCCCCCCCGGTCAGTCCAGCTGTTTCCCTGTCTGAGATGCTTGCATTTCCTAATAAACCCCCCTCATCTGATTGGTTGGTCCTTCTTCCATTCAGGGTCACACTTCAAACAGCTTTTACCAAGGCTTTTTAGACGTGGGCAATGTAGTCAATCGACATATTAAACCAAATACCTGCCCAGTCAGTCTGTTAGAGCTGTTCTGTATTTGACTCTTGGTTCCTGGTTCATTGATCATGTTTGTAGGTTTACATTCTTTTATCAGTCAGCAGGAATGCTAGGATGCTTTTACTTTGCAACAGGTGTGGGGAGTGCTGCAAACATTTGTTTTTTGACCTATTCGACAGACATAATTTCTTTGCTAACCGTGCACAGTACCTTGAGAAAACATACTCTGGCTCACTTGTCTGATATGGGCTCCAAAATGAAAAGCAAAACATTCTGTGACACTTGCATGTTGCTCACACAACAGTGTTCTGGAGTGTGTTCAGTAACATATTAACAGTATGTAGAAAGTATTCGTCTTGAAGAGGGGATGCACTCTCTTCTTTCTAACGCCCCTCACAAATTCCTGTATATCTGGATCTGCTCCAAACTTCAATGGTTCTTCTTTGGGTCATGCTGTCCTTCATAAAATGTCATGAAAATTGGTTGGGTAGTTTTTGTGTAAACTTCCTGACTAACAAGACAAACGCCGATGAACACAAAACCTCCTTGGCGGCGGATGAGAAAAGATGTGGAGCCACCTCCAGCTGAGACTAAGCACCGACCGAACCTTCTTTGCCCTTATCAGTTTGAGGCCATGTGTCTTCTAGAGTTAACATATTGTAGCGGACTTGTTTTGTTAATGTAGACACCAAAAGGTCTGTTTTTAATTGATTTACTGTTTCTCCTGTCTCCTCTCCAGAGTGTGTGCATCGTATCCCGTGGATCGCTCCGGAGTGTGTGAAGAACTCGTCTGCCCTGAGCATCGCAGCTGACAAGTGGGGCTTCGGTACCACACTGTGGGAGATCTGCTACGATGGAGAAGTTCCCCTCAAAGAGAAGAAACTCACAGAGGTACGGGGCACACACACTCAAGTACCCATGATTCAATCCCACATCTAATCTGATTGCTCTCTTGCGCCTCTAAGTTATGATCAATAATCCTTGTGCATCTGTGTGCTGAGCAGAAGGAGAGGTTTTATGAAACCAAGTACCAGCTGCCCACCCCGGACTGCAGTGAGCTGGCGGATCTGATGACACGTTGTATGAACTACGACCCCAAGAAGAGACCTTTCTTCAGGGCTATTGTCAGAGACATCGACAATCTGGAAAAAGAAAGTACGTGTGAGGTTAAACTGTGTGCATATTATCCATATACAGTATTTATATGGAATTAGATCTGTGCACATGTTGAGCAAAAAAAGGCAGCGTCTTCTTGTTTGTTTTCACAAGTTTGAACCATTAAGATACAGACTGTCCCTGAATGCAAGTGGTAGAACAGGTTCAGTTCTAAATGTCTCCGTTATGATTTCCGTTGGAGTGTTTTGCATGTTTTTGTATCTCACCTCTCGACAGCCCCACAGACAGCGCAAACAGAGTTGTTTACTCAACTCAGATGCTCATGAGGAAGTTCACTGGGTGCACAATCACAGTTCTGCCCCTGAGCTGGGCCCCATGGCTTCATAGACTCCGTTCTTCCCCCTGCTGCCCATAATCGGCTACTGCAGTCAGACTAAGACGATTAATATATCCACTTGACCGTCGTGTATAAAAATACCAAAACAGGTGCAAAACACCTTGAGTAAACTTGTATTTTTCCGGCGTACCCAAAACAGTTTTGTAATAAGCGGTAAGGATGCTACAGAATTGGTTTAGCTAGAATAATGACTCAAATTAGAAAATTGTGTGGAAACCAGAGCAAGCGAACAGTTACACAACCACTAAAAAGGTTTTTGGTGGAAACTTTGACACTGCCGACCACAATACACTTCCTATGTTGCAAGTGTTCTTATGTTGAAAGAAAAGACGCCGCGGTTTATGCAATTGTTTCTTTTTTCTTTTCATTTCTCAGACCCATCAATCAAACCCCAACCTGTTCCTGATGTGGACCCAACGGTGTTTGAAAAGAGATTCCTGAAGAAGATCCGAGACCTGGGAGAGGTAAAGTGTTCCCACTTTGTTTGTGGGATAATCTCTATGAAGAAGAACTGACCTTATTATATAAGTATTAATCAAATACATAACAAAACAAGATCAGATTCTGAACTGAAGAAATGTAGGAAATTCTAAGAAATAATTCAACGAGATCAGAGCTCATTCGTGTCGGAGTGATTAAAACCTCTCGCGTTCCTCACGCAGGGCCACTTTGGTAAAGTGGAGCTGTGTCGCTATGATCCACGGGGAGATAAAACTGGCGAGCTGGTGGCGGTGAAGTCCCTGAAGCCCGTGAACCGGGAGGAGCAGTGCAACAACCTCTCGAGCGAGATCAACGTCCTGAAGGCGCTCTACCATGAAAACATTGTCAAATACAAGGGCATTTGCCAAGAGGAAGGTACGATCGACAGAGTGGGCACATGCAGACTGGAACGTAGCCAGTGGTAGACAACTGGGAGCCCACGTGTGTGTTAACTGAACAACACAACAATGATGTCAACACTGCTGCTCACATTAAGCTGTTTTCTATAGATGTAGCGGAGGCTTCAAGGGTTTCATACACAATGAATTCCAATCTGTTACTGTGAATGTGTTCGCAGGGGGTCAGGCCATCAAGCTCATCATGGAGTATCTTCCACTGGGCAGCTTGAAGGAGTATCTGCCCAGGAACAAGAGCAAGACCAGCCTCAGCACCCTGCTCAACTACTCCATCCAGATATGCGAGGTAACACCCCCCCTGCCAGACTTTTACATTTAATGTCTGACCACTGTGTCGTAAAATGTAAATAATTAGCTACGCTCAAGCTGTCTGGAAACTTTCTGACACTTCCTGAACAGATCCTGGGGATGAACTGAACTCATGTGATTGTCACTTGATGTTTATGCTTTTGTATGAAAAGAATAGGAACCTTCAATATAGTTAACTTTACAAAAACGACTCAGATGAAGCGACCGGGCTCCCAGCGATCTGGTGAATGTGTCTAGTAAACAGCTCATTGATTACAAGTGGGTATCATTGCAATGATTTCGATGTACAGTGTAATGTGACAGGAAACAGAGTCGATGTCAAACTGGAAAACTGAACCGTAACGACTGGCATTGCAAAGTCATTGGTCAGTCTGCTCTCATCAGACTTTGCTTGTCTGCACAAACGCTGTGTTTCAGTCACTCTGAACTTGTGGATAATGACTATATTGTGTCTTTCTTTTTTTTTCAAGGGAATGGAATATTTGGGATCTAATTTTTACATCCACCGAGACCTGGCAGCCCGAAATGTGCTGGTGGAGAACGAGAGGACGGTAAAGATCGGAGACTTCGGCCTCACCAAGAGCATCAAGGACAACGAGGGATATTACACCGTGAAGGACGACAACGACAGCCCAGTTTTCTGGTGAGTCGACGGGCTGGTCAGGGATGCGCTGGAAAAGTAATGCTTCTCTCAGACTCCACCACAGCAGCTGAGATCTTATTGTGAAAAGGGAGACTTTGTTAAAAAAAAAAAAAGACTGGAATAAAAAGTAAGGTTACAGAAAAGAAAACCAAAATTCTGGATTATTTTTCTGCATTTAGCTGACTTTTGATTGTAAATGCTTCTCCCCTCAGTGTTACAGGTCATTGTGTGTATGAGATTGTGTTGTGCTATTAGAAATAATAAGCTGTGCATTAAGGTTCATGCTCGTACGCTTCATGTTTTTCAGGTACGCTCCGGAGTGTCTGACTCAGTGCAAGTTCTACCTGGCTTCAGATGTGTGGTCCTTCGGGGTGACGATGTATGAGCTCATCACTTATTGTGACTCCAGCAAGAGCCCGATGACGGTCAGTATGAAACACACACACACACACAGACACACACACAGCACAATACCTGAGTGAGCCCATAGAAGAAAACAGCAGTCAATGTCTGAATAAATTCACAGTGAGCGAGTGAGTGGACGTGTTGAGGACACTTATAAATATCTATTATATTTAGATAATTATCAAAAAAAATATCTATTACATTTAGATATTTATCTTATCTGAAAAGAGCTCAGGAGAAACCTGACCCTCTTCATTTTCCCTCTTCCTCCCCCACACAGCTCTTCTTAGGTATGATTGGTCCAAGCCACGGCCAGATGACCATCATCCGACTGGTGAAGGTGTTGCAGGAAGGCAGGAGGCTTCCGCGCCCTGAGACCTGTCCCGAGCCCGTAAGAAACTTCCCAACATGAACTCAACACCACAAAAATGCTTTTTCTTTACCTCTGAACTCACAGAGTCTGTGCTCCACAGGTGTACGACCTGATGCGCAGGTGCTGGGAGCAGTCGCCCGACGCGAGGATCTCCTTCAAGTGCCTGATCGCGGAGCTGAAAACCATGCTGAAGCAGCTCCAACCGCAGAACAACTTGTGAACCTCACCGCCTGTTTGAGGTCCCGGGAGTCCCGGGGACTTTTGCATGCAGACACGGGAACAGATGCAAGCGACGAAACTGGCCCCAGATCAGCATCTGCTTGTGCAATTTCGTTTTACAGAGAGACAGAGTCAGTGCTTCACGCAAAGTCACGCTTCTTCACATATAATTATCATTTTAGTCAGCCATATATATTTTTGAACATTTTTATCGGATATTCACTTATTCTTGTGTTTTCATTTGATTATATAGGATGAAACAAGTAAATACTTGTAGCTATGTGACCTTATAGCTTCCAAAAAGACTTCCAAGTTTATCTAATACATGTAATTGTGAGAAACTCACATGGACCTGTCACTTATAGATTCTAGTGGCCCTGGCGGGGGTTGTCATTGTTTGGACTTGAGGCCTGAGATCACTCTCACTGATGGAGGATGGAAAGAAGGAACCAGACCAAAGAGAGGAGCACTTTTAATGCTCACGGTGAAAGTTGTGCGACTGGAGATGGACGACTGAGCGGATTGCTGATCAATCGTTTTGAGAAAAAGAGCTTGAATGGACAAGACCCAGGAAACTGAAGATGTGGTTTTTCAGCGTTTTGTGCCACCGCTGTTTCCTGGACGCATTTGCTTCGGGAAAAAGAAAATCACCTGAAGATTTCGCTGTTTAGAGCCATGAAAGGATCCGTGATGAATGTTTAGATTTTCAACAGCTGCTGTCAAACCAGCCATCGGTCACCAGTGTCCCTGTCACTTGTCATTATGAAATGGTTTCATTCGTTGGTTCTAGATTCTCAATCTCCTACTTTGAAGAGAGTAGCTTGAGTTATAGATCAGTTTTAAAGCGTTTTTTCAGATGTTTAATCGTCAATATTGAGAAAATACCCACGAATAATCTTCATGTTCTGCCTAAGCTTTCTTTATTTGTAATAACCGCTGCCTTACTTGTGAAGATACCAAGAATACTGTCTTTGTAGCAAAGCAGTTTTCAGTTGCATTGTGTACCTGATCAGAAAATCTAATTTCTTCATATTTAATCATGCATTTTTTTAAATAGCACTATAAATAGAAGTCCGATCTTCAGATGTAGGAGGATGAATGACTTATATTTTGTATTTCTTTGATCAGGTGGAACCTTAAAAAAACAAAACAATCATGCATATTGTTAATCGTAGACATAATTTTCAAACATACAGCACTTGTGTCGTTCAGGAGTGACAGGTTGAGGCACGTTTCCCCCACTAGAGGGCAGCATAACTTCATGTTTCTTGTCCTCTACCACTCATTTAATTATTTGTGTGTGTGTATATGTGTGTACTGCAAGAACCAGAGCCAACTGTCATCGTTGCAGGACTTCAGTTTGTCCAGTGTATAAAGTGAGAGATTAACCAGTGATGATAATTCACATGGCATTTTATTTTCCAGACAATTTTATTTCTTTCATAGTATATTTGTTCATTTTTACTTGTTAAATGTTTGTTTCTAATTCTCCGATATGATAGGAAATGTATAAAAATGTATTTTATCTGTGTACATGTGATAAGGTTTGAGCAGAGGGTTTTTGGATCTGTTCTAAATTCATCAGTGTGTTGCTCTGTAATGTCGCTCGCACACATCACAAAATACACAACTGGTCAGTTCAGTTTGACGCAAGTTCTGACTTTTACTGTGAATGTTGGCAAAATGTAAAACTAAAAACCCACAACAACAAAAAGACACAATTGCGCTTCAGTCCACGTTTTTATTTAGGAATGTAAAAGACAATTCCTTCTGCTCAAAAAAAGAGAAAAGAAATATATTTTTCAAAATTAAGAGTTATGGAAGATAAAAGTATCCATAAATACACAATGAAAAAATAAATAAAATCAGTGTTTGTTTTGTCCTCTCTGTGTCACTCCAAATGCAATATCATCACCACGATATTATCTACTGAAAACTCTGTTCGATATATTACAGGTGTAAGCAGACATGCTAAAATTGCTCTAGAAATACTTTATTCACAGTAAAACAATATCAATGTCAGTATGATATAAAATTTTGCAAAAATCTACAGTATATTTCAGGTCAGGAAAAAAAAAAATCCACATACTGTAAAAGCATAAAACTGTTACCAAAACAAGAAGCACGGCAAATCTATATTTATCTACAGCCATTAAAGTGTGTCTGAAAACTCAGATAGACTTCGGTATTGCAAAGCTTTGTGTTCAACACTCTCTCACACACACAAACACACACACTCAACACGTGGATTCGTCATTCACTACTGCGAAGTCCAGCCTCACCGCCGACCTTGTGTAATATTTGTACTGGTCCGTAGGTGGCACTCTGACGCTTAAGAGGCGGCTCCGTTTACACAAGAACAGAAAAATCTGGATTTTAACCTGAAGTGACTCTGCCACATTTGTCTTAACCCTACAAAAAAAAAAAATACCACAACTAAACTGTAAGATTTTCTGTTCTGGCAATAAATAAAAACTCTGCATTTCATTGTCGATTATCATACGTCCACTAGCAACTAAAGATCAACTACGAGGCTGCATGTACACAGCAACAGATTCTGTGGCGCTAACGACAGTCGGCTCAGAGACGATCACCAACGAAGACTCAGCATCAGCCTTCAGCTTGTGTGTTTGTTTTGTGCTGCGTCACCTCGAGGGAAACGTGTTTGTGTACAATCATCATGAGGACGTCTCGGAGGCACAGGAACCGACAGAGGAAACCGTTTCTCCACCGGTCGAACCACTCGGACATTCCTCAGTAGCACAAAAAGGTTCAATATAAGTAGGACATACAAAAAAAGATTTCTTCCTCAGCCGTAGAACTTTATGTATTTTTATACAATCATTCAAACTGGAGGAGGCAGTGTTCAAGATTATATTGCAACATCGGTTAAAACTCCCAAAATGACGTATTCATCATTTTAAAATTTAAATAAAAAAGTGAACTCGGGGGGCTTGAACAACAATTAACGGCACAGAATTGGTGCTTAGAGGATCAGGACCGAAGGATTGTGGGTAATGACGCAGCTTTTTTTCATTAAAACCATGAAAATGCACGAAGATGAAGTTGGGAAGTCTGGGAAACAAACAAAGGTTAAAGTCGGTGGCGAGTTTTTCATTACAATGAAAGAAAAAGTTGTCGACGATGCAACAATCAAAAAACCGAAAGGTGTTAAGACTTTGATCACATGACTTCGGCTGTGTCCGACCTCACAGGCTGGGAATAAAGATGGACGACCAATAAAGTGATGCCAAAGTGTCTTGATCACCTCCTGGTGGCTGGCTGCAGTATCGGTCAAAACCCCCCGACTCTTCCATATTAGGGGATGAAACATGGGCTAAACAAAGAGTTTAAAAACGTTCAAGTAGTTCTTATCATAATGATGTTTGTATAAGTGAGTTTGGTATTAATTTGTTATCTGATGCTATAAAAACGATGAAACTGACGCACGATTGGTTGAGCTTGTTTATCAGCGCAACCTCGTTAGTTGGAGGAAGTGTAGGTGCATCGTCGATCTTTATTTACAGTCTGTGCTTGCAACCTTCCTCGTAGGATGCAGCCTGTTAAAGTGTTTTTCGCTGGGGAGAGCTATTCCGTCGGCTGCAATCTGCAACCTCACGACTAGATGCTGCTCAATCACAACATAACAGCGTCATTTAAACACCAGGATTAGGTGAAGAGACAGAACAACTGTGGCAACTTCCCCAAGACACTTAAACGACCTTCCAGCTGAGTAGAAACCGACCACACGTGAGAACCGCCGGTCGCACCAGATGCTGAGGACATTTTGTTTTCTCTATCGACTGATCTTTGCAATAAACAATATCCGGATGCGACTTCACTTTAACAAACCTTTTGCACTGTACATGGAAACCTTATCTTCTTTACCTATACACCCTGAACACACAAGCACCCAGGAGGACAAAGGACTGAACCTGAAGAGTCTTGATCACCTGACCACATCCAAGTTCAAAGGTCATCAACATGGTGGTCAGTGGAGGATCTAAGCGGGAAAATCAAGTTAAAGTAAATCTATATCTTAATTTATATCTTCTGGAATAAAAAGCATCATCAGCTTTGTCCTATAAATGTAATGGATGCAGATTTATGGACCACCATCTACAGGAGAGACAAACGATAAACGAAGAATCCATGTCTAATGTTCCTGTGACCAAATGGTCTGTGAGAGTGTGTCTGAAGCTAATAACCAGAGCAGAGATGTTTCCAGCGGGTGGCAGTCAGAGTGTGTGTGTGTGTGTGTGTGTGTGTATGTGTGTGTGTGGGTGTGTGTGTGTGAGCTCTACAAGTACCTGCAACAGGAATGTGGCAGACATAACCAAGACTCTTCACCGAGACGAGAGAGAGACAATAAATAAATAAATAAATGAAATTTTCCTGCAGCTGAGAGCAGCTCGACTTGTTTTTTTCCCCATTCTCCTCAACCCCATTACCTGCCAGGAGCACACTTCTACTCTCCAACAAAGACACACACACAAAAACCCAAGATAGACACACACCAGGCGAAGAAGGAACCAGTTCATCTCTCACTATCTGCGATTCAGAGACAACGTCGGGAAAGTTCAGGAGCAGCAGACGCGAGAGACGTGAGCTCGGACAACTTGAAAGTGCAAAAAATTCGGCAGAGTCTGAACTCTCACAGAAAGAATGTAAATATGTGCTTAACAAACCATCTCTGGCTCCAGCAGGACATGCACACATAGTATCTCACATCTCTCTGAAGGTACAAAATAACTTAACTTAAAAACACGTCATGATAAAATCGACTTAACTTGTGTTCTTATCAGATATTCCTTCGGTTTTTAATCGCAGAAATCCAGACTACCAGACAGTACGACTCTTTCTATCGTGTAGAGGCATGTTAGCAAAGAAAAAGACAGAAATAAACAAAACCCTGCGCTAACACTCTCCAAATGTGAAGCCAAATCCTCTCAATCGCCCCCTGGTGGCTGGCTGCAGTAAATGTCATGAATCCCAACATTCCTTCTTGGCCCAAATGAAAAAGACAAAAAGCCGCAGACGGAGAGAGAGAGCGAGAGAGAGAGAGAGAGATGTCTTGAGAGAAATTAGATTTGACTTCAGCAGAGTCTGTGTCGGGGGGGCCTGGCTTATTGGATCTCTGTCTTTTGTCCAAAATAAGTTTGTTCTGCTATTTCTGGAGAAACTGAGCAAACACACTGTTCACGAGTTAAAGCAGCAGGGAGAGAGAGGGAAGAGGTTTTCACTTCCAGATCCACTGTGTCTGCAAACTGAAATCTGTGTGATTAAGTGTCATTAAATCTTCAGTGGATCCATCAAAACGAGTTTCAACCACCTGAATATGGAGGAGCGAGCCGGATGTGAGCAAACATGAGATACAAACCCAACGGGGGGGAAACCGGGAAAGTGTGTGTGTTTGTGTTTGTGTGTGTTGTCGCACTGTGGGACATCTATTGCTTTTAGTTTTGCGTTTAAGCCTTTTTATCAGTATTTAACAAGCGTTACCTTCCCACCACCACCGATACTCGGCTCCTGTAAACATCACGTGCTTCCTGTTTACACCTGCTATTGGTTTTCACAGTGTGCCAGCCGGGTTGCCATGGCGATGCAAGTAATACTCCGCTCCGAGATACATAATCAGACGGTTGTGAGTAGAATTCACAACCCGAGAGTGGGTTATGAGTTGTTACTCCTCCACAGGACTGTATAAAGCTGCATGAAAAAAAAACAATCTTTACACTACAACATAAAGAATTCACATTCGTCTTTCTGCAGCGGCAGGAGCCGTAAGTTATTGCCGGTTTGTGATATTAGAATACTGAGCCCTCTCCTTGGTAATGAACGTCAAGCAAGCCTTCTGGACATGGCGCCTATTTGGGTTCAGCATCCTTGCACCAAAAGGAATAATGGAAATCACCAAAAGCAAAAGAAAGAAAGAAAAGGAACAGGATTTTTTTTTTATAGATTCATTATAAAAGCCACTAGAAAGAAACCAGCCCTCAAATACAATCAGCATTAAGAGTTTGCTTTTTGCACTAAAGATTAAGATTAAGTATTAAAGGTGCAGAAATGTCTCTATTATCATTGTTCAACGATAACGACTGTGTCCCAATCCCACACTGAATACTAATACTACTACAGTACACACACTGCAGAAAACTTCATTCAAATCAAATCAAAGTTTTGAGTTTTGCAGCAAACTCAAAACCCTGCTTGAAAGTTTTCTGCAGTGTGGAGGTGGGACACAAATACAGTCAAATGTTATATATTAATGGTGGGTGGAAATGGAAGAAAAGCTCCTATTACAGACAGAAAAGCTGTTTCTGAAAAACCGCCTGGCATTAAGAGGACGAGGGAGAGGAAGAGGAGAGGAAAGGAGAGGAGAAGAGGAGAAGAGGAAGAGGAAGAGGACCTAATATTGGGTTAAATGTTAAAAACCAAACCAAATATCTACATTTAAAGTCAAAACCAGTTAATTCAATGTTAATAAAATGACTTGAATATTATTTGATTATAATATTACAAATATATAACAGTATAGATTGAAAAAAAAAAAAACAGAAATCACAAAAGAGCCGGGAAATGTTCATTATATTATTTTACATGTATACGATATTGTCTGTAATGCACATGGCTTTATATAGTCAGTATCACACACTGTTTATATACAAGCCTGTATACAAGGTCCATTCACCGAGGGAAGCTTCTGTAACTCAACACATTTAAGGGCTTTGATTTATTCAGGCCCTTTTATTTTTTCCTGATTTGCTCCCAACTTTGGGATTTAAATGGCTGAAGCTTCCTACAGATACAGCATATCAAACACACACACACACAGAAAAACACACACACACAGAAAAACACACACACACACTCCACTCCTCCGCACGGAGAGATATAAAAAAAGAGGAGCCTGGGCAATAAAACGAAAAAAGAGAGAAAGACACTGAAGCAGGAATAAACAAGATGTCAGCTCGACTGACGGATCGAAGCGAGAGTGTGCGACACCGTTTCGTCCTCTGAAAGTAGGAAACGCACACACACGTGACAGTGAGAGCCGACACACACGTCGTCTGGCTGCAAATACAAAAGCAGCTCGTACGTACAGATACAATATACGTCAGTTTACAGTAGATTAGAAAACATGTACAAGGTTATATTAGTTAAGTACAGTCGACACGCTGACTAAGAAACATGAGCTTAAGATTTAAGGCTTTGAACAGGACGAAAGCAACACTGTGTTCGTGTGTGTGTGTTCGTGTGTGTCTGTGTGTGTTCGCGTGTACATAAATGCCAGTATCACTGAGCACTATGGCTTGCTTTATCTTGAGCCATTTGCAACCCTAATTCAGCTCATACCTACTGTAGGGATGCAAAATGGCAGCCACAGAAAGGCCACTAGAGGGAGCTGTGACATCGGGCTTGTGCCTCCCTCCATAAGCTTCAGGCTTTAAAGGCGGTTTGGTTCGTACTAGAGCCTCTTCCTCTTGAAGTAGTCGGCGTACTGGCCGCCCAGGCCCTGCGAGTGCTGCCCGATGTAGGCGCCCTCCGATGATGTCACTTCCTGCACCGCCAGCTGAGGGTACTCTCTCTTATGGCCCCTGGTCTGATTCTGAGGAGATGTGAGAGGGAGGCGTGGTTAGAGGTGAAGAAAGAGTCGTAGTACTTGAGGATATAAGCTATACTTGCTGTTTGCAACCCGCTACTGGCATAATTCACATGCTTTGGTAAAACCCGTGTTACAGGAGGATTCCAGGAGAGGGCACATCACAGAACTCAGACAAAAGATCGTAGAGTGCTTTGCTCTATCTTTGACTCGTACCAATCTTATTGCCACATCCGAAATTTGGGCGCGGGAAACATAAACAAAGATTGCCACAATTGAGGAGATCAACATCTGGCTTCCTTCTTTTTCCTGAGACGACAGCGGCAGTGACACGTCGTACAACTTGTCTCCAAGAAGATGAACAAAAAATGCAAGTGAATAAGAAAGTGGGGGAAAAAAGAAGCTGAGTAGTTAGTTGGAGTTTGACGATGCAAACATCCTGTGTGTGTGTGTGTGTGTGTGTGTGTGTGTGTGTGTGTGTGTGTGTGTGTGTGTGTGTGTGTGTGTGTGTGTGTGTGAAGGTCTCATCTCCAGGAAGATGGAGCCACAGAGTCTGTCTGAACAAACAAATGTAAATCTCGCTTGAAACAAAGCTTAGTTCGAACGTCTGGGTCGTGTCTGTCTGCTGACGCCATCGCACACACTCTAAATCTCGTTCTCCTCGTTCTCCTCTTTCTCCTCTTCATGCTTTTTACTGCCTTGAACTCTGACCGTGGCTGAAAGAAGTGCTGTGACTCTGTTTCCACATCTCAGACGAAACCCCATGAAATGCGTCTACGATATTGTCTCTGTGTCTATTTGAGCTAAACTGAGCTTGGAAGGTTTATTCTAAATCCATTTATCTTGATGTATGCTCTCAGATTTAAATTTCTATCTAAATGTATTTTCACTTGGAACAGACTTTTTGCTCTTGAAACATGCTAATATAAATAATAATAAAGTCCAGGATTTTCTTTTCATTTTCTTTAACATATTTCAACATTTTCATTGTGAGATTCTTAGAGAATACTTTTTGGATCTTGATGAAAAAAACATCAGACATGTGGAGCTGAATTATATTTATGATTATGTGCAATCTGGTGCAGGTCCAATAAAAAATCTGGATGTAGTAATTTAAATGTTTCTTTCAGTCGGGGCTTGTTGGAGAAATGTGATGATTCTAGTTTATATTCTTACTGATTGAACTGGTACATTTTGAACAGACATAGCAACAATTCTAAATAAATCCATCTAGAAGTGAAACGTTATTTGAAATGCAAACAACGAACAATGATCCCAACAAGCAGCAGCGCCCTCTAATGTCAGAAGTAATAATCTGATCTAATTTGAATCTTTCATTTCCCTTGAGCTGCTCATTCTTCAGATTTCAAAACGTGGAAAACTGCGAAACAGCTCAGACGTCTGACGTGTCAACTGCTGCATTAGAGTGTGAATCTCCTTCACTCACGTAGTAGTAAGTGTTCCAGTCCGTGGCGGCCGGGTGTGCGTGCGTGACGGCGCCGGGAGTAGCCGCCGCCGGGTGTGGCGCCCCGAGGAAGCCGGGCATTAATGGCATGGTGCTGTAGGCCGGGAGCACGGCGGCAGCTGGCAGGACGGCTGGTGGAGGAGCCCCCCCGTTACTGACTGCGTGCAGAGAGACTCCCAGAGGCTTGCACACGTCCACTTCCTGTGGGAGACACAGAGTTCAACACTGCATCACAGAAACGACGTGATAAAGACAATAAGAATAATATCTCTGGATGTTTCTGTCAATTTTATTAATAGGTGGAGTATTTAACACACATTTCTGTTTAATTATGCAAAAACCACAGAACCGATTCCCATTTCATTTTGTGTTTCGTTAACATGGCGAGATAGAGAGTGCCATCGCTAGATATATTTATCGCATACAACCATATTCACAACATATTTTCAGTTAAATACCAGAAAGAAACTTTGCGACAGACACACGTCTTATCATTTTCTTATACTTATAAACTTAAGCATTCTACATAAAGATAAATGACAAATGTCCCCTTACTACTTTTGCTTTACTTGAGCATTACTAGAAGAGAGCCTGTGACTCAAGCATTTCATCGCCAGCGACTGCTTGATGTAATTGTTGTGCATTTGATAATAAAAATCTTGAATCTTGAATCTGCTCTAGTACAGAAACTAGGAATTACCTTAACAGAAACCAGAAACTGTAAATTTACTTTTACTTTTCATTTGGGCCCATGTCCCATTTGCTTTCATGGAGCAGGCATGGTTTGTGACCTATACACTGGCCAGTCCCCAGGGGGCGAGTTTCCAGTTTAGTGTCTCCGGGCGCTGTCATGCAGACCAGAATACGACTCTGCTACAGGACGATAACCACAAATGCATCTTCCAAGCAAACACACACACACACACACAGGCAGAGTCCAGAGCCTCCAGCAGCAGATCCGTGTGGCACCAGGCGTGTGGAGATGTCTGGAATCAGCTGCTGGGTGACGAGTGATGAGCTCGCTCTAACTGGGTATCGGTGTCTCACACAGAGGTCACGCTCTCCAAATAAACACGCACACACAACCTGCATGTAAATACCAACACACTGCTCCGAGAGCCGCGGCCCAGATCACTATCACCTCAAGACTTCGTTTCACTTTCCAAGCCTCAAGTTTCATTACAACGAACACTGTTTTTATTATGGCACCTTTTGGATATTGTGATTCAACTTTTTTTGGGGGGGGTAAAATGCACAAAAACAAGTCATTTTATGACTTTTGCAATTTTAAAATAAATAAATAAATAAATATGTGAGCAGATCCCAACTTAACGCTCTGTTTGAAATGTATAAAACAGCCGAGCTCTCTGCAGGAGGTCAAGCGTCGTCATTAAATAAAGCTTCAGCAAGAAAACAAGTTTAAAATCCATCACAGATGCAACGTTTGGGAAAAGAAGACTCCCTCCCTGCTGTTGGAACTTTTTGAACCTATTCCCCAAAAAGCATCACGCTTAGGACCGAAGCGAATTTAAATATTTAAGGGTCTGATTAAGACTAATTTATTGTGTTAAAGCGAATGATGCGAGTGTGGGTGTCTACCTTGCTGCCGTAGGCCTGGTTGGCAGCTGCAGGTTGGGAGTAGTACTGAGTGACCGCCTGCATGTAGGAGCTGTAATCCCCGTAGGTGGTCACCGGGGGAGGCTGCAACACAAGGAGGTCAGTTTACTCATCCTGCAGAGGTCACTGTTTTCAGCTTTAATTCACAGTCATTCACAGTCCGCATGCAAAAATCAACCCTGGAAAGATTTGATGTTAAACTGATATTGAAATGTCAAACAAATTACGTCGCAACTTCTGCAGTAAACACATTGTTACAGTATTTTTTTCAAGGACTAGTAATTATTTTAAAAAATCACCAGCACATTTCAGTCTTTCCGAAGCAAAAATGGAAACATTTATTATTTCTAACTTCTCCCCGAATGATAATATTCTGAATATCTGTGGTCTATTTACTTGTCAACTGAAGACAGTGAAGTATAAGCGACAGGTTATAAAAAAACGAAACAATTTGTGTCATTTTGTCGGCAAAACAATCAATTGAAAAAAAAAGATATTCAGTGAAAGTAACGTAAACCATTCTGCTCCTTATCAGAGAACTGTAACCTTGTTGTGTTAACTCATCTTCCGACTTTATGCTGAATCTTGCTTGTCTGCTGAGGACGGTAAAAACTCTGTGAATGTTTTACCAAGCCAGGTGGGACTCCTCCTGGTCCCACCATTGGTCAGACTGTGACAAACGGGTCAGTGTTGTGTGTGTGTGTGTGTGTGTGTGTGTGTGTGTGTGTGTGTGTGTGTGTGTGTGTGTGTGTGTTACCTGCGTGTGCTCCTTGCTGTAGTCTGCGGTCGTGCTCTCCTGTGGAGCAGCCGTGTTGTAGCTGTGAGCTTGTGCTGCGGCCTGGTAGTGCTGGTACCACTGCTGCATGGCTTCCTGTGGAACAAACACATCCCATCAGGTGAAAAGCCTCTGGAGCTGCAGACAAGTTAATGTTTGCACCGTAATTTTCTTGTCTCTGCTGATTCTTTTTCGCCTCCTTGTCTTGTTATTTGTCTTTCTGTCTCATCCATGAACCATTGTTCCTGATGACAGCCCCCCATTCCCGTTCCTCTCATTCCTTTGTCTTTCCAGACAAATGAAAACAGGCCGTTTTACTGGTGACCTAATTATGAATCATTTGTTTAAAATTGGGTTTGCATCGCATTGCAAATATCAAATATGTCACTTGCTGCTGGAGGAGGCGGTAAAACAACGAGAGGCGAGATGGAGAGTGGGGATAAAGTGACAAGAGGAAAGAAAGAGGGACAAAGACAAACAGTTGAGAGGCTTCATGACTTGTTTAAGAGTGGAGTGTTAACAGAGAGAGAGGGAGGAAGGTAGCGGGGACAGATGAAGACAGAGCGTACTCTGCCAAATCTTCTCTCATTCTGTCTCATCTCCTCCCTGTCTCCTTCAGTTACAGCTCACTGTCACCGCTGCTCTCATCCATCCTCTTATTACGCTTCCATTCATCGTTCAGCCCTGAGCTCGCTCACATTCTGGGCCCCGGCAACACTAGGAACGGGCCAATCCCGAATCCATCCGTCTAATCACCACGTTTCCTCACTCGTGCAGTACCTGTGTGTACGCCTGGTTGTACTGGCTGTAGTCGGCGGAGGTGTCGGTGCTGTACTGAGCAGTGGTTGTCGGTGCAGCGCTGTGGGAGAAGGAGCCGGAGGCCTGGGAGGCCACGGGGGCCACGGAGGTGCTGTACATCCCAGAGCCGGGCTGTCCTCCCTGGGCTTTACTCCCCACCGACCCTGAGGAGCCGTGGAGCAGACACACAGCGTCAGATATCCTCAAATACACATTCAGCCTCTTCTAGCTTGTTCCCTCATGAAGGAAAACACCTGTAGTTAGATTAGATTGACAAAAGCTAACCACTCCTGCAATATTATTGACCTTTGGCATGTTTTAAAAAAATGTAAAAGATCATTTGTATTCTAGGAAAAATGTTGTGTTAAAGCTGAGAGTCCTAACAAGAAGACACATATTGCAAAGGTGCCTTCGAATCTTAGAGACAGAGTTTCTGACAACCGAAGGACACGTTTCTGTTTGGAGAAGTTTTATTGCCTCCTTGTTTGTTTGGTGGTTGTTTTGTTTGTGAACAAGATTACAAAAAAAACTACAGGACGGATGACCACGAAACTTGGTGGAGACATGAGACATAAGGGAAAAAATAACCTTTTCAATTTTGGCTGAAAACCAGATAAACATTAGGTTTTTTTTGACATTTTCCCGATTTTCAAAAGAAGGATTTGGTGCAGCTTGATTAAATTAAGGCAGCCTATTGGGAATAAATATGCCCCCTAGTGGTTGCCAGTCCAGTTTTCTGTGCATCAACACTTAAAAAATATAGTACTTTATCAGTCCCACGATGGGTAAAATGTGAGTTAGTGTGTTTACCTTGCAGAACGACCCCTGGCATGACACTGGCCAGGTTCAGGTACGGATTCGAGGGCATGCGGACCTCTTTAGGAGGATCCCCCAACAGAGAACTCTGACCACAGTTCACCTGAAGAGACAGAAAGATTTAGATGTTGTTATTATCAGTCCCACAGGAAGGAATTGCACGTTAAAGCTTCAATCCTTTGATTTCAACATCTGGTGTGAAACAAATGAAACTGTGACCGGTGTCGTCAGCTACGTCGACGCCAACATACCAACTTCTACATAAGGTTGTCAAGTTTTTTGATGAAGTGCTGCGGAGGCTGTGGAAACCTCGAAGGTTTATTCTCTCTGTTAATTACACGTCTCCTCCATTAGAGAGACTTCAGGGAAGACAGCGCCGGGACCGGAACCAGTTCCCTGAAGAACTTCAGAGCCGTGATTATCTCTGTACACTGACCTATTCTGGATGATGATGTTACCATAGCAGAGCTTTATTTTTATTTAAGGACTAGCTGAAGAGATTACGATGAAATTAAGTCTTAAGGTGAACAGACAGACTTCAGGTGCACCTCATGGGGAGATTGAAAGGTTATACAGAATTTAATTAAATATGCCACCTAAGCTGTGGGAGAGTCACCTGAATTTGTGTGTTTTTGTGTTTGCAGTGCTCACCATGCTCCCCAGGGGGCAGCCATCTGCACTGTTGTGATGGCCTGTTGATGTATAAACTCCTCCCGGGGGTTTGGGTGGTGGAAGCCCGAGACCTGAGTTAGTGATACCCAGGGCATAGCTCTGTCCCTGCAGCTGGGAGCCCACCATCGTCCCGGGAGGGGCAGGCTGTCTCTCGCCGGAGGACGAGGACGGGGGGGTGGAGAGGGAGTGGGCGCCGAGTTGTTCTGCGGCTCTACTCTGGAGGTACGGCATCATCCCCGCGGCTGATACCACCACAGTGGCGTTGTGGGTGGGTGGTGGCACTGACTCCTGACTCAACTCTGAGGAAAAGGAAAAGAAGACAAGGAAAAGAAAGGACGGGGAAGGAAATGAGAGGAGAGAAGAGGAAATGAAACACAGAGACCAGGCAAAGGAAGATATCAAGGAAAAGACAGGAAATGAAGTGAGGAAAGTACAGGAAAGGAATGAATGTAAAGGAAAGGAAAGAAAAAGAGCAAGCAAAGAATATAGCAAGGTAAAGGAATTAAATAAAAGGGAAAGGAAACACAAGGAGAGGAAAGGAAGGGAACGAAAAAGAAGAGAGGAATGAACAGGGAAGGAAATGCAAGACAAAGACCAAGCAAAGGGAAGTGACAAGGAAAGGAAATGAAATAAAAGAAAAAGAAAAGAAAGGAAGAGTGGAAAGAACAGGAGAGGAGAGGAGAGGGAAAGACCAAAGAAAGGAAAGGAAATGAAAAGGAGGAAAGCAGAGAAGTAAAAGAGAGACAAGAACAAAAACGGATATAAAGTTAAGGAGATCAGGAGATAGGAGAGAGAACACAGCCGAGAGACACAAAGTAAAGGAAATCAAACAAAGGGGAATGAAGGGGAGGAGAAGAGAGAAGCCAGATAAACACATGAAATGTCTCTGATAAGCATCAGTGTCTCCGTCTCCTCTGGACAGAGACGAACCTCTCAGACGACTGGAAGACGATCTCAGCCCGACATCTCCTTCAGAACGGGTTCATACATCACCACTCGGGTTTTATTTACAGCTCCGCAGTTTGCTCCACACTCCCAATATCCCACTCACTCCAGGGTTTAATAAACACACATGCATTCACACAAGCACACAAAAAAAATACACCATTTTAAGACGCACACACACACACACACGCAATCGCGTTCATTAGAAATCCAATATTGCTGTGAAAAATGGCCTCCGCAGCACAATAAAACAATCAGCTCTAACAAGCCTTGAGCAAACAATCCCAGCTGACACATGCACTGATAAAAGCAGCACGTTACACACACACACACTGCAGACACACACATACACACACACACACAAACATGCAAACTTCTCGTGTTCGTGCACACGCTGCGTCTGCGATAAGCGATTTCCATTTAAAACCACACAGCTCCTCTCGGCTGGAGATTTGAATTGTAAATGCGTTGTCCTACAGTGATGTACAGAGTGGGAGACGTTCAGGAATCGGACACCTGACATCGACTTATTAGAACATATCACACGTCCTGTCACATGTGTGTTGCACTGTCACATCCTTTCTTACGTCACTTTTTAAACTCCACGTCTCTACACGTAAACTTCCCACAGGAGGAAGGGATTTTAATGACGCTGAGAAACACAGATTTCTGCAGCAACAGTAATGATTCAGTTTAAGTTTGTGGTTTAAAGGTTGGTTTTCTTGATGTTCTGAACATCTCTGTAAATGGTAAGGCAGAGATGTGATGATGAAATCTTGGGCTGGGAGCTTTGGCACAGGGGGGACATCGGTTTGTCCACTAACCAGAGGGTCGGTGGTTTGATCCCCAGCTCCTCCAGTCAAGTGTCCCTGGGCAAAATGCAGAACCTAAACTTGTCCCTGATGCCTGCGCTATTGAGGGATAGAAGAAGCACAGTGTACATAGCGCTGTATGAAAGTGTGTGTGATTGTGGCACTTTGAGTGGTCCATAACATATGAAAAGTACTAAATAAATAATAATAATAATACCAAAAAATTATAGCAATGATTAAGTTATTTCTTGAATTTTTTTATCTAAAAAAAGCAGAAAAGAAAAAAAGCCATAACAAATATAAGAGTGCAGGCAAGTGCAAGATCTGGTTCAAGGCTTAAGCAAAGACAAAATGTTCAAGTTTTCATAATAAATACAGATTCTATTAAATGTGATAAACGCAGCACGGCATAAAGCCCGGTTGTGTCTCACTTGTTTGCTGTGATTACACTTAATCCTTCAACTCAGGCAGAGCTCTGACGCTCGGCCATGCTTACCTGTAGGCGAGTCTCCCAGGAGGCCTTTCCCCAGAGCCACGAGGCCGGGGGGGCGCAGAGACAGAGCTTTCTGCATCAGCAGCCTGGACGGGTCCCCGAGCAGACTGGAGACCTGAGGAGGAGGAAGAAGAACACGATGAAGAGCGCTAAGCACAGAGAGGAGGAGAATATGAAACAACATATGAGAGAATGAAGGGAAAGCGGGAGAAAGAACCAAGAGCGGATACATTTTATGAGAGAGAGAAAGAGGAAGTGAGGGAAGGAAGAAGTGAGAAACAAACCAGAAACACAAGCATATAGGTGGAGTATGAGGGACACTTACAGGGATACAAAGACATTGTGTGAAAAGTCACAACATTACGAGAATGAAGGCATAACTGTACAAGAAACTAGGTGTAATATTATGAAAATGAAATGATAATTTTAGGCTACGTGTCATTTTACAAGGGGAATGTTGGAAGATCAAAAAAGGCCACAAGGACCTGGAGGAAATTATGTCTTCTGTCGAGGAAATGCTTGGTCGACTGTGATGGTTGTTACATCTGCGTGATATTCAATCCTGTGATCCTCATAATAGATTAACTTTTTTTGTTGGATGCAACTCTATTTTCACAATATTACAACTGAATATCATGACATTATTATTGAAATCTCAAGGTTTTCTTTCTTCAATATGTCCCCAATACTCAGTTGTATTATTCTGCATTGTATGAGTCTGAAGTGTCAGTATTCAGTTCCTAAAAAACAACATCAGTGTCTGAACTCTCACGTCAGCAGTTGAATGAAAGATTTCCAAAGAAAATATGCAAATCACAATGTGGAAGAAGATTTTTAAAATCCTGAACGGAGAAGTGGCGGTTAGATTTCATCATGTTTGGTTTGCTTGGTTTCATTACGCATCAGGTGTTGAGGATAAAAACTGTGAGAGCACACATGCACATGACACACACACACACACACACACACACACACACACACACACACACAGAGGAGTCTTACACTACTGATGCGCTTGTCTTTGATGTGAAGAAGCTGTTGCTGTGCGAGCTGCATGTGCAGGAGGTTCTGAAGGACGAGTCCATTACCGAGCATGGCGTTCTGCAAAGTGAAGGAGGAAAACATGTGTTGGTGAAGCAAACTCACAAACACACACACACACAGTAAATATTCTCCAAAAGATGCTGATGTGGTGTTGACCTGGTGTGCTTTTCCCAGGGTGAGCAGGGCTGTGGTGAGGGGGGGTCTGAGGAAGGGCAGGCTGCTGTGACGGCCGTACTTCCCTGAAAGACAGAAACAAAATTATATCAAACAGTCACTAATGCATTAATCAATTATCATCTTGCAGGGGGAACTATTATCACACAGATCCATGAGTCAGTTACAGCACAAATCACATCACAAAGGTAAAGCCTGGTTATTGTGCTGGTACACACAACAACAACTGTAACCTTCTCAAAATATATTTTATTTTGACATTGAAAAGAAGCTCAATCAAGCTGAAAAGTTAAAAAACTAAATCAATAGACAACAAAAGCAAAGAAATTGTCATTTCAAACTTCGCCGAAGAGTATATCTTCATTTTGTCTCAGACAGAAACTGTTTGGTTCAAACATTTGATGCAACAATGCAAGACAGATATTGTGTAGTCAGTGGTTATGAAAACACATTTCTAAATAAAACTGAGTCTGGTGCTATGAAGGTGGTCGGTGGTTTTGCAGTTGGATTAAGAGATAGATAAATGGATAAAAACAGTTGAGCCTATAACTGTGTGTTTAAAGCAGTTTAGTGTATATAACTAATTATTGTCAGGCTTAGTGTTCATGTTTTTTCTACTTTGAGTTTGTCTTCATTCGATCTATCAATCTATCAATCTATCTATCTATCTATCTATCTATCTATCTATCTATCTATCTATCTATCTATCTATCTATCTATCTATCTATCTATCTATCTATCTATCTATCTATCTATCTATCTATCTATCTATCTATCTATCTATCTATCTATCTATCTATCTATCTATCTATCTATCTATCTATCTATCTATCTATCTATCTATCTATCTATCTATCTCTCTCTTATGGAGCAAGATTTTCATAAATGCTAAATGCTAAATCTATCTATCTATCTATCTATCTATCTATCTATCTATCTATCTATCTATCTATCTATCTATCTATCTATCTATCTATCTATCTATCTATCTATCTATCTATCTATCTATCTATCTATCTATCTATCTATCTATCTATCTATCTATCTATCTATCTATCTATCTATCTATCTATCTATCTATCTTTCTATCTATCTATCTATCTATCTATCTATCTATCTATCTATCTATCTATCTCTTATAGAGCAAGATTTTCATAAATGCTAATATGCAGCAGGCACCGATCAAGCCTACATCAGTTTTTATATGCCAGCATTCATAGTCTGAGGCGCCTTCTGTGCTTTTAACCTCTGTTGTAGTTCAGTACTTTGGGAAATGCTATTTTCTTTCTACTTTTTTTATTCTTTATTACACAACCTTTGGTCTAACTCTTGTTTAAGGTATTTCCACTATTTCTGATTTGTATCTACCATCCTGAATTTATTGTTCAATTGTTCAAAGTTTTACTGCTGAAAACCTCAAAGGACTAAACTCAGTTTTTAGGCTGTAGGTTCATTGGTCTTTTCTGCCCCTGAAAGCTCAACTCACTGCAACTTCAGAAAACACATGAACGGCTGCAAATAGCACAGACGTGTTTCAAAGGGGAAAAGCGAGTGACGAACCTGGTCATGTGTCTTTAGTCTGTGACTTCTGGGAAGTTACTGAAGTTGGGTGTTGATAAAATGAGCTGAAATCTCAGCGACCCAGCCGGGCTCGCTGTCGTCTGTGTCACTCACAGCACGTTTCTGGATTTGTTTGTGGATATTTAAAGCGGATGTCTCGTCAAATTAATGAGGATTGTTCTCTGTGTATTTTCTTCCATGTTGTCTATTTGCATGTGTTTTCTTAGTTTGCAGCACGATGAGCTTTTCAGGGTCAGAGACAATCAGGTAATGAGTCAACAACAGGTTCCTGCTGTCGACACTCATCACGTCTACGAACAGAAGAGAATCAACACCAGGAACATTCGGTTTGTTACAACTATTTCAAAGCATTTTCTGCTTTTCTTTGAAGAGCTCAAAACTTTGAGGTGTTGAAAATTACCTGTTTTTTCCCCCATCAGTGGAAACAGAATATTCAATCCTTTCACTCACTGAATCACCATGGCAACAACAAAAGTGTTAACTGAAAATCATCAGTGTTGCCAAAACGTTTCTCACGTGTGCATTGATGGAAAAACACGGCAGTAAAACACCACAACACAACTGCCAAAGCCACATGACTGAAACACACATTTAAGTGAGAAACAACAGATATTATTAAACTCCCCCACAGTCAGTTGCCCTGCTCCTATCATTGTCATCATCTGCTGTTGCTCACTTCCACTGTGGTTGTGTTTCCGTTGTGTGGTTGTTGCGTTTTTTGCAGTCGTGTCTTCCGTCACTGAGCTTGTGTGAGACGTCTGAAAACCCCATGACGCATATCTATAAATTGAGGGAACTCTGTCTGCCTCATCGACTTCAAACTTGGCGATTGTGTTGACAAAATAATCCATATAAAGTACACAACCACCCTCTTTCCACTGCGTGTGTGTGTGTGTGTGTGTGTGTGTCTGCTCTGAATCCCAAGGCTTCCTGGTAATAAATGTAATGCTAAAAGTAGCTTCCTCCAGAATAGGTAGAGCAAGTTTAACATTTAATCAAAACCCTAATTTTAGACTTTAATTGTATGTGCTGTTCTTGAAGAGAGCTCCCCCACATCCCCCCTTTCTCTCTTCTTCCTGTTCTCATTTGTTCCGCCAATGTCACACGATTTCATTTTAATACCTGATTAGCCATTCATCAAATAATGAAGCCGTCCACGAGGTGATCACAGAATCGTGAGGTCGACGGAAACAGACGGAATCTGATCAGGAGCCCGAGACGCCTCAAATGTAAAATGATTTAAAAAGGGCAGTATGATGCAAAGTGAACTGAAGTGTGTGTGTAGCACTGCGTTTAAAAAATTGTCGATATTGGCTCGTTTTCCAATTTAATTTCTCTTTAATTAAACTCCACATTGAAATTAAAATTTAAATATTAATCAATATCATGCGCTTTCACTCGAATATTCCGCTCTTTTACTCTTTGCTGAACCTTCAAGTCACTTAAACAGTGCTTGTCATTAAAGTTTTATTTTCCTGCTAATAGCCCATAAGAGTTTGTCATTAATTCCTATAAATCGCCCTGATCGCCCCATAAAACTCACCTACCTTTTTCTCAAGATGGTTTCTGTCCTTTTAGGTCGTTCTTATCACACTGATGTTAAGATGGCAGCTTTTGATATTTCATTTCAGAATAGTGGTGGGAAATAGAGACGCATCGTCCATCTTTATAAACAGTTTATGGGGGCGACATTTACTTATGGATTCCATGGGACAGCCGTTAGTTATCCCCAATGTTACATTAGGCGAGACAACATAACCAAGACCTGTGTTAATTAAAAAAGAAAATTTTGCCGATTGTATTGACCACAATCCACGCAACAGCTTTTCATACCTCCTCTTTTCCCAGTGTGGTACGGCCTCATGAGGATCTGCAGGGCGGCCGGGTTCGTCAAACTGGTCAGCAACTGGGCCAGGTTGGGTTCTGGCAGGAGACCTTTCCTGTTGCTCAGAATCTGGAGAGAAGACAAGGCACAAGTCAGAGAAAGAGAAGTGGGACTGTGTGTGTGTTTGTGTACGTGTCGGCCGTACAGTACGAGTTCTGATCCTGTCATCAGGGGCCCCTGTGGTAATCGTTACACTGGTTTACATCATCAGGATGAGTCTGCAGTGTCAGCAGGGGGGAGCTGATCCGGGAGACAACCGGGTGGGCGGGGAAGCAGGATAGGAAGAGAAAGGGACAGAGCATAAAAACTGAAGGGGGAAAAGAAATATGGAAAAACAAGGCAGGAGAAGAGATGGGAGGAAAGAAAACTCAGGTGGAAACTTGACAAAGAGGAGCAGCCTCGTTCCAGACATGCACCACTATAGACTTTACGTTTTGACGCTATAGTACAGTCCTAATTCGACCCCTGTTCGGGACCACCTCACTAGCGCCCCCTGGAATGAGAGTGGAAGTTTTCTTGTTCAGCCATTTAATCTTTAATCTTGTCCAGTCTTTTTTTAGCACCAGACCTCATATATGTATCAGTTGATTGTGTGTGTTTATGTCGTATGAAGTTTTTATTTTATATTTTATTTGTCTCCCGATGCTGTTGTAGCTGCGTGTTTTGTTTATTCTGCTTGTAGTACACGCAGATCACCACCAGAGGCAGGTGTTTACCCTTTTTATCAGTAAAGCTTCCGATTCATTCGGCGTGAGCTGAGTTTCCTGGAAGTGAACTCCTCTCTGCTTTCTGTTTTATATTTGATTTGTCTCACGTGTGTCACGATGGTGTTGTAGCCATAGATATATATAAAGACTAGATGTCTCGTTCGACGGAGCCGGACGTCCGCACATGGCGGCCATCTTGCCAGAGGCTCGCTTGTTATGGGTGAGCGAGCAACCTCTGGCAAGATGGCCGCCATGTGACGACATCCGACTCCGTTGGCCGGCAACGCAGACGAGACATCTAGTCTTTTTATATATCTATTGTTGTAGCTGTGTTCTCCGTTTAGTTCTGCCTGTAGTACACGCAGATCACCACCAGGGGCACAGCTGGTGTTTACCCTTTCTATCAGTAAAGCTTCCGTTTCATTCGGCGTGAGCTGAGTTTCCTGGAAGCGAACTCCTCTCTGCTGACTCGTGTTCGACTGAAAGACGTACAGTGCAGTGAGGCACATTCCCCGAGTACCAATCCAAACGCTCATTAAGCTGCGACCAAATTTAATTCGACAGATTCCAATGAAACCCTATTGAATTAGTCTGCGTCAAATCGAATGCAGGAGCCTTTTGCTCCGTCAGACTCTCTCCTCGGCACCGGCTGCGTGGCAGACGGGCCCGGAGACACAGCTATTTTAAACAACGTTAGCAGGATGGTGATATTTCCTCCTCCTCCTCCTCCTCCTCTTCTGCCCCTGAGCTACAGCTCCACGTCGGCTCACGTCAACCTGGCTCCTCCGTGTCACATCGGAGCGAGAAGACATTACTGATGGGGAAGGAGAGGGTTTGACTCCAGCGTGTCAGCAGCAGAGGGAGAGAGGAGAGTCGGCTGCAACACATACAGTACAGTGTGTGTGTTACAACAACAAAGTCAGGCGTCAGTATGTGTCTGTGTGTGTGTGTTGGTGCTGAACAAGGCCAGTCATAGCTGACAGCGTCTTTCAAGGAAAGGGAGCTGGAGAGCGCTTCCATTTCTTTTCTTTTGGCTGGAGAGAAAATGTCACCATGCATCAGTCTGTTTGGCTACTGGCACAAAAATACAGCCACACACCCACACACTGACACACACATACACACACAATCGCACACACACACACATGCCAGGGAGGTAAGGAAGCTGCGAAGAAGGGAAGGCGAGAAGTATCGCATAAGGAGAGGGATGGAGGGAGAGGAGAGGAGGGAGGAAGGAGGAGGAGGCCATCTGGTCCTCAGCGCTCACAATGCTAACTGAAGAAATGAGAGATCTGCCTCGGAGAGATGGAGCAGGAGCAGGTCAGCGTCTCTCTCTCTCTGAAGGTCTGCTGTTCTTCTTTATCTCACATTCTTTAAAATAATGCCTTGAGGTAGTGAAGAGACCTCGGTGTCCTCTCAGCCTCCAAAGCTTTCTGTCTCTCCTCCTCCTCTTCTCCTTTTCTCGTACCTCTCACAATCAACCCCCTCACAAGTCCACGTCCACAAGCTAATTTATTCAACACAAGCTACTTGGTTTTTTTATTCTCTCTACGTCTTTTGTGACAGTTACCGTGCTGCCGTTCAGTTTGGTGGTTTTCAAACATCCCAAGGTTTCAACCTCTCAAAACGCACCTGATGGTTATTTTTGCGCCGTGTCTGCCGAGAATAAAATTCAGAGAAATGATCCCTGTCTGTTTTATTTCACCAAAAATTATGCCGCAGCAATTAAGGAAGTAGAAAGAAGTTCAGTAGAGCTCGATCCTCCGCCAAGGCACAACAGTCACCTTGACCCTCTGAGGTCCAAGGTCATGGGATATGTCTTGTGTGTTATTGGGTCAAATATGTTGAAAAGGTAATTGTCTGCTCAGATAGACTCCTACAGTAAAAACATAACCTCCTCTGCAGATGTTACGAGTACATCAGTATCTTCACAGGCTGAGGGCTGCGATATATAGAATATAGTTTTATATAGTATAAGTAGTATATATTATAATATATCATTTTTTGTAAATTGGATTTTCAGTATTGGCATCAGCTTCTTCCCAAGCTACAACCTCTGACTTTCAATAGCATCTCTCCCTAAGCTCAATTAGTGTAATCTGAAATATTCATATACAGATGTGAGCTAAACAGTGAGCTGTAATGATTTTCCACAGCCTGCGGGGGGGAACTTGTAACGATCCGTAAACCTGCAACTCATGAGAAACTATAAATGCTGATTTGCTCATTGACCGTTTAAGAGAAGAACATGAAAAGCACCAGAACGATCACTGACATGGTGAAGGAGTGGCTTTATTAAGTTTGGGTTGTTAGAGTTAATTGGACTCGATTGAAGGTCACACTGGTGGACAGGCCTGCACACGAGAGGACACCGATAAGAAGAAGCTGCTCAGAATAACAAAGCGGGTCAATACTACAATAAAACAAACAATGTTTTTGTAGAAAATGAAGTTAAACCAAATGTAAAACATCAGAGGGGCGTTGCCTGTTGTTTTATGAAGTCTAGGAGCTTAAGGTCGAGTGTATAGTCCCAACAGGATGCAGCAATACCTTGAAAATGTATTTTTAAACATTCATGACATAATTGTGTTTGTGACGTTACTCATCACATATCATCACAGGATGGGGAATACATATCGGATCAATATGATTTTAAAACTGGGGTTAAAGGGGATTTTAAGACCTTCGACCAATCAACTTAAAAAGTTAATCATCTGGAGACGCCGTCCCGAGTTTGATGAGAATGCATCAATGGGCTATTTTGTGCACACACACACACACACACACACACACACACACACACACACACACACACACACACAGGACAAAAACGATATCCTGCTTCCGAGCAGACTGAATATTCACGAAACAGTACATTTAAAAATACACTCTTTAAGTTAAGCTATGCAAATTGATGGCAGCCATTGTCAGAATCGTTTCAGCGGCTGGACAGCTGTGGCTCAGGAGGAAGAGCGGGTCGCTCGCTAATTGGGAGGTCGGTGGTTTGATCCTCTGCTCCTCCAGGATCTGAGTTCTGTAGTGTCCTTGGGCAAAACACCAACCCCCAAATTGCTCCTGACAGCTGTGCCCACATGCATGAATGGCGTGTGATAGAAAAGGCGCTGTGCAATGTGAATTAAAGCTGCATGAACGTATGTGTGAATGTGACTTGTAATGGAAAAAGCTCCTTATAAAAACAATTTACCACATTGAAGACTTAATCACAAACAGAGAGGGAGAGTGTGCTTAATGCATATTGTCACTGGATGTGAGACAACTTTTTTTTTTACAATGCAATGTCCTGTAAAACTCAAACGCTGGAGTAAAACCTTCTCTTACTGCACATAAACCGACTTTGACTGCGAACGTATTGAAACTCTCACTTGTGTTTACATCTTGTGTGTGTGAGTCTGCCGGTGTGTACGCGAGTGTCTGTGCGTATCAGAGTCCTGCCGTGTCGCAGGCTGCCAGTTGGGTTTATTTCAGGCAGCAGGAGACAGTGGAGGAGCCCAATCAGTCCAGAACTATAATTATCATGTCAGTGCTTCTCTGCTTCCACAGCGCTGTGTGGGCGGGACACCACAGCTACAGACGACTGCAGCGTCTGTGCAGCTCCACGTGCAATAATCAGTTGGTGCTGGATTCACAATCATGTGGCTGTGAGAATGTCGACCTTGTTTGTGTCTTCTCGTGTGAGTCCGGTGTTTGGGGTGATCTGGGTTTGAACGTCCAGATTTGATGAAATGCGTAGAAATGTATAGATGTTTTAAATCTACCTTTAACAAGTGGAGCTGGATCCACCAACTAGAGAGTTCTAGAAATGGTACAAAAGGCAGATCAGGGATTTTCTTCCTTGTCTTTAACGTGGTGAGATTGGCCGTTAGCCTTCGTGGAGGTAGGCGTTTCTATCGTGACCCTTTGACCTCCGCTAAGGACGTTATGTTTTTGTTTGTTTGTTATTCGGCAGGATTACGCAAAAGCTACTAGATCGATTTCGACTCAATTTAGTGGAAGGATGAATCAGGAGACAACCCATGAAACTTTGGTGAGGATCTAGATCCGATTTTTCACTTTCGTGGATTTCTCAGAGGATAACTCATGTTTTGTGTGTGCAGTTTGGTGCAGAACCGAATAAACATCTGGATTCAGTGGATTTAAATGTGGTTTGACAAGGGGCCTTGGCGGAGGTATGAATTCTACTGAGTCCTATTCTAGATGTAATTATGACTTTCTGTTTGCTTGTTTATTTTGTTTAAAAGCAGGATTATGCAAAAACAAAAAACTAATCTAAACTAAAAACAAAACTGATTTCCACAAAATTTGGGCAAACATGGGCCAAATAAGGAACCTATCAAATCCTGCCACAGAGAAGTGGTTGATCCAGGATCTGTTTTTGACATTTTCTTTCAAATTGAGATTATATTTTCGCCAAATGGAATAATTAATGGCACTTGATGAACGACATTAGGCCCATTTAGGGTACTCATAGGTTATTGCCACAGTGATCTTAAGATACACAATCACAAACTCTTTGCTTGAGCATGAACGGAGATTCTCCACGACCCTCAGAAAGAACCTGGATGTATCGGAGGGTGAACGGTGAAATACGATTGGCCGAGCCGCTCGTGTGGATCCTACTCACCATGCCCTGGGCGGCGATGAGTGCAGCCAGGGTGCTTCTCCCGGTGGTGCCGGGGGAACATGGTGACAGACGGACTTCCTGTCCTCCCACCAGCGTCCGGTCCATCTCCATCAGAACAGCCTCGGCCTGGTCGGAGCTCTCGTACTCCACCACGCCGAACCCCCGCACCGGGCTGCCCTCGTCCTGGGCAAGCTGGTAAATACCAACAAGAAAAAAGAGGAGTGTTACAACCTTTCAATAAATCCATCGTGTTTTTACATTTAAGTCTTTTAAATGTGCATATTGACCATTTCAATTTCCATCTTTCCAAACTTTGTAACCTCGGTCAGAAAATAAAAAGTCACCGCAGTGCTTTCATAATTTTCTGTTTTGACACGACGTGGGAGTACAGACGAGAAAGTTACGTTTTCAAAGTTGCAAAAATCAGCACATAGTTAACTAACTGGTTTTGATCACGATATTCGGCTTCAGGGTGGAAGAAACTTCACTTGTTTTATTCAATCAATAAGAATATTGATGCTTCTGCAGCAGACCTCGACCTCAATGAGATCTGTAGATTCACGGTTTCATCTGTTTACTGTTTTGGAAATCTCCCAAAACAGACTTTTCTTAAATATGGAACAATTTTCAATTCTCCGCTGTCTGGGCTGGTCTCTTCTTCCTGCTCCTGAAGTTGAAGCCGGCTCCCTGTAGGTGTGCAAGCTTCCTTCACATGATAGATCACATATTGAAGTGGTTGGAAGCTTTGTTGTAAGTTTGATGTTGAAAAGTCAAGAATCAAAAGAAGGAAAAAAAAATCACTGACAAACACAACAAAGCTGAAAATATGGTCGATTGAAAATATTACTTTCATCTTTTGTTGTTTCTCATATCCTTCTCTCCCAACTCTCACTTTCCTCCACGTCTCCGTCCACTTTCCTGCGCTGTAACTTAATAATTCAGCTTTTAGCTCTGCCTCCTGCGTTGGAATCTGGAGTCCAGCTGGTGAGCTTCTGTGCGGCGCATTCAGGTTTTCCTCGCGTCTGTGTGGGTTTTGGTTTCCGTCCATCTATTCCGATCCAAGCACATGTTGCCTCAACCTGTCCAGGTCGTACGTCATCCTCCACCCCCCCCCCCCCCCCCGGGGAGCTGGATATAGGATAAACCGAGTCCTGCGGCGCTAAGCTGACGATCTGGCACCGAGGACGGACGGATGGTCAGTAGCGCATCGCTGGTGTTGTTCATTCCGGTGCTCGAGAGCTAAATCAAACCTGTAACTATCGGCGGATACACCCGTGCTCACGGTGCTATCAGTTGCTGCCAGCAGTGAGGAACAATACCCAAACACAAAAGACAACACGATCACATGGAGCTGCAGGAACAAAAGAGAACAGGATAGATCTGCCCCATGTGGACGGCCTCTGATGGATGTTCTTTACCGAGCCCTTATTTCTGATTAACTGAAACTAAAACCCAACGTCTGATCCCATTTTTCTGCAGGAATTAAAAAAACACACACACACCAGATGCATTGATGCAAAACAGCTGTTTTTATGGAGTGAATGTGTTTAAGACTGGATTCTTCCTTTAATGTGCAACGAGCAAACGTGGCGACTCACTGATGATTCTAATTATCAGTAGAAGATGCACGCTGGTTAATGGACGTTTCCCTTTCAAAGTAAAAAGCCTGGAAACACTTTCATTTGTTCTCTTTTGATAAAGCAGCAGTGCAATCAAAGTGTGTTCCTACAAACAGCCTGCCTTCTATTTCTGCATTGAGTCCCCCCCCCCCAGAGCAGTTATCCATACACGCAAAGTTAGTAAAGTGCAGAATCCGACCAAGTGTTGGAAATTCTTTTACTGCCGAATATAGGCATCTGCATTGACTCACAAAAAAAATCCATATTGTCCAGGCCAGAAAAGAACCTCCATGCACAGATGTGAGGGTGTGTGTAGGTGTGTGTGTGTGTGTGTGTGAGTGTGTGTGTGTGTGTTTGATTGTGTTTGTGTATAACTGACACAACTATTTTGTGGTGGAGGTAAAAGAGCTTATCTCAGCGCCTTCTGACAATAAGGACAGATATAAAAAATGTGTATGATGTAAGAAATACATCCTCTTGCTCTTCCTGTATTGCTGGAGGAGGTAACAACTTCACACACACACAAACACACACAAACAAACACACTCAGATTCAGACAACTTAGTGAGTTGATGGAACCTTGCAGGTCAATCAATGGATCTCTCAAGGTCGACCTTTGACCTTTAACATGACTCTAGATGTACTGCTCTGTCAAGAAGGTTCATATGTTGAGTGGAGTGTGTGAGGACCAGCTAAATAATGCAGGCGGACTAATACACCGGAGCTAATGGATGATGCCGAGCAATCATGATGGCTAAAAGCTAAAAGCTGCGGGTTAATACGCGACACATGAGCTATTATTAGTAGTGGATCATTTAAGTTTATATACTAGAAAATAAAAGACTTCTTGAAAGGACGTGTCCACTGTCTCATACGGTTCAAAGACCCTAACTACACAAAAATGTGTTTAGCTTATTGCTGCTTCACTCGGATGTTTGAGCCTCCCTGTGCAGAATCACGTCCGGGCAGTTTGACATTGGACTGCTGTGATTCAGGAGGTAAAGAGGATTGTCCAGAGGGTCAGAGGTTCGATCCTAGACTTGTCCAGCTGTGTTCTGAAGTGTCAATAGAAAAACTGCATGACTGTGAAGGTGAAGGACTGTTAAGCCCTTTGATACTGGAAAAAAGCTCCATATAAATACAGTCTATTAAGTGCAGCCAAAACATCTTGTTCGCCACAGTTTGAGGGTTTTTCACAATCAAGTCCCTCAACAAAAATGATTCGGCTTTTAAAGAAATAAAAGAAAAAGAAAAACAAGATTCGAGACAAGACTTAAATCTAATTCAAAAATGTCTGCAGACAAAAGCGCTGAGATTTCAGAGTCTGAACACTCGAGCTCCAGACTCTCCACAGTGAATAGCGCTTTAACAGCAGGCAGCAAAACAGTTCTACCATCAAGTCTGATTCCTATTCACAGTCACAATGTTCTACCAGAGCATCACGGTGTTAACCGGTGGAGAATTACCACAGTTTCACTCAGTCCAAGAATCCAACTCACACTTTTGCAGGGATAGAACTCGAAATCGCCGAAATTTTTGAGCAATTGAAACCAAACGGCAAAAGAAAAGATTCCCACATAAGAGAAATATCCCCCCTCCCCTCCTACCCCACCCCGTCGGATTATAAGCAGCAGAATGTCACAGTATCACAGAGAGAGACATGAACACACATAATACACAGGGCTCAAGATGTCATGGCTCTCAGAGTTAATAGGGAAACAGAACAGAAGGAGGCCAGAGTGCTGGAGCGAGAAATGAACCAGCAGCAGCAACATGTAGCAGGTGGCGTGACGATAGCATGTTTACTGCTGAGGCTGCTCTGCATGAAATAATGTGAGGCTCCATAATGGTTGCAAAGTTATTCACCACCAATATGATGGTAATTTAAGACAAGTTTTAGACACTTATCTGCAAAACGTGTGCTGGTATTTACTTTTTAAATGTGAGTTTTATGGCATTGGGAACCGCTGGTTAGACAAAAACAGCAATTTAAGGGCTTATCTATTAGCAGCAGATTTGGGTGTAGTCTACATGAGTGAATACGCCTTAAGCAGCAGGTTCCTTGTTCAACTCCCGGCTGGCATTTAGGCTACAGCCTGTTCGGTGTCTGTCACTCACTATCTCTATTACGTGAATGCAGGGCCAGTGGCACAATGAACGCTGCATCTGATTACGGTACAAATTATCCTAGGTTCGACTCCGGGCTAGCTCGATCTTCATCTTTATGTGAAGTTCCTCTACGGAGGATCATAAAGGTACATCTCATCTAATCTTACAAAAATAACTTTAGAAACAGCAATTTATTTAGAGCGATAACCATCAAATATTCCAAATTAAAGGGGACATTTAGCTCAGGTTTACAATTTGAACTTGGTTTAGTACTGAAAAGGTTTTCGTGCTCTAATGTTCAGAAAACTCATCACTTTTCTTATACTGCCCATTAGGATGGCGGTTTTAGCTACTGTAGCCCAGTCTGCTCTGATTGGCCAGCTGGCACACTCGCTCTACGTAGCTTTATTAGGTGCCAGATTAGCTGCTAGGTAACAGTTGTGCAACTGTGGGGTATTGTAATGTCACATGACATCACAAAGGTCTGAAACTATGAGCCAGATGCCTGAATATTTGTTTCAGGAGAAGTTTCTACCGGAACTTCAACCTAGCAGAACTTTTACCGACACAAAAAAACTGAGAAAGCATCATATGTCTTATTTATTGCGACAGAACCGCTCAATTTAGGTATTTTTTTATTTTTTAATAATTGACTGAATCAGAATTATTAGATTCGTTTCTAAATGTCAGTCCTTAGTTCCCACTCTATAAAGTTTTCTATCAGGGCACCATGTAAATAAACATGAACAGCATTTCCAACAACGCCCGAAAAACGCTCAGTTCCAGAGGAATTGGTGATTGCAATTAAACTTTCAAAATGAAATTACCATATAATCACTGATATGTGCGATTACAATCATATCAGAGTCTTTTTTTCTGTGAAAGTGAGCAGATTACAAATCAGTAGGAAACAAACGCATTTGCACTTTCTCAGCCTGAGCGCTGACGCCTGTTACCATCAGCGTTCCATCAAGTGGCCCTCCACTTCCTCCTCCCCCCCCCCCCATGCGTCTGCTGTTCCCTCCGGTCGGAACAGGGGGATGGATGGAGGAAGGAATGGAACAAGGGAGAAAAGTGGATGTATGCGGGGGAGGTCGATAGGCTATTATCATCAGCATACATTAAGCAACCGGTATGGAAATTACCTGAGCCACTCCACCAATGATGGATGGATAGATGGATGGATGGATGGATGGATGGATGGATAGACGTGGAGAGTGTGGGAGTGAGGAAGGGATGGAGAGAAAAAGAGAGAAAGGAGGAGAGTGACGAAGACAAACATCAGTGATTGAATAAGTAACAAGTGGTTTGAAGGATGGATGGATGGATGGATGGGGGAGTGTGGGAGTTACAAAGGGATGGAGAGAAAAAGAGAGTTTTGATTAAGTAACCCGACATGTGGAGGAGTAGAGGGATGGAGGGATGGAGGCTGACGGAGAACGTGAGGCAGAACAGACAGGAGGGAAAACAAATAAAAAGTTGCTAATCATTATTTCTATGTGCCGCTGTGGAAGAGGCTAAAATGCGGAACATATATTATACATTATGTTAAATTGCATTGCGAGCAAATGGCGTTGAAGCCATCATCAACTCCGTGTCTGTCTGTGTACACGCCTGAGTAATGATGCAGAGTACTCATATTTCTACTCCTACTGCTCTCACGCCATATACAATATTCCATCATTATTTAGATTTGCACAAAACAATTATGCAAAGTGGCAGTAGGGCCGGTGTGCACTGTGCATGACCCACGCACACAGCAGCTGTTTGCTTCTCTCCGTGTTCACACGTGTTTCCTCGCCGGGCGTCAGAGGCTGTCAAATGAACCGGTGGATTTCCAGGATGTTAAGAGCAAAGATAAGGTGACCTTATTGTTACAGGTGAGGTCTGAGGGGGGAAGAGGTGAGACTTCACTTTTGCTGGACAGAGGATAATGTGAAAAACAAGACAAATTAAACCTGCTCCCAATGAAAAAGCTGAATGATCTTTATCCAACATTATGTTTGAAATGGTAAAGGCTATAAACATGTCTTAGAAATCCATAAAGGCCCTTTTTAATGCTTCTTTACAGTGAAACACTTTTATTGCGAGCACTTCTATTTTATTTCACAGATTTACAAAAACTATGTAACCTACCATGTAAACTATGTAAACTATTAACCATATTAATTTGACCTGCAACAAGTATTGACCTGTTCTAATCTCACTCCACTGATATGGGAACATTATCTGTCTCTGCTTATTATTAAATATTTGGGATTTTTGATTATTGGTGGGATCAAAACTCTTTAGACACTTTAGATGATTTAACCCATCTTGAGTGTGTGTGTGTGTGTGTGTGTGTGTTCTGGTAATCATCACACCGCGGGGACCGGTGACTGTTTACACAGTCACGTCATGGGGACCGGTTGCGGTGTGGGGACCAAAATGCCGGTCCCCATGAGGATTACCCTTTTAAATGAATACTATAGCTACTCTGAAGGTGCCTGTGAAGTTTGAAGCATTGGCCCATATTACATGTTTTTTGGTAAATGTTAGTGTGTGAGCATTGCTCAGTAGTGTCCCTACTTTTTCTAGCTAGTACTGCACCCACTGCTTCACACACACACATCTTCCAAATATGGTTGGGTGCCACCCACTTCCTGGTCCCCATTAGTAATGATTAAAGCAGCGATGACATTTTCAGCAATCAACAGTAAAAGAAGACTTTTTGCTGGAGAAACTAGCTAAGAAGATAAGAACTTGTGCAGAGGAGCAAAAGTAAGACATAAGGTAAGCACAGTTGTATCTTAAATAAGTATAAGCAGTGTTGAACCCTCAAATTACATTAATTACCATTACCTAGCTAGCATGATTAATAGCTCTGATTAGCTACAAAGGCTAAGTGTATGACCTCAAATGTTTTACTGCGTTTCTCTAACTACTTGCAAGCATGATGCATATGTGAAGGAGTTTATGTGCAGAGGAAATGTAACCTGGCTGCTCTGGATAACCTCTATTTGGAAGCTGGTTATGAACAGGCCCTTTAAACTTTTCTTATTTAACAATGGGCACGTTCATGTGGAAGAGGCAGAGCAGGTTATTAAAGCATCATGGTCAGAGGCATACATCTGGAATTAAATGATAGAAGGAGGATTCAGGATAATGTGGACATGTCCAAATGCTTGTAACATTGGTGTACATGCAAAACAAAATACAATGACTATTATTTTGCCATCATCTTCGATGTGCTGTAAACAAAAATACTATGCTCTCTGCTACTGAATGTGTACATCATGTCATGCCTCTGGCTTGCTCTACCCAGGCACGTCCTCCTGTCTGAATTCTCCTGCTGTTTTCTTTATATGTGAAAGCCATACTCCTTCACAATTATTCAGACATTATCATTTCTCATTTAAGCTGTTTTCAGGCATGACCTGCAGGTAAAATCCAAATAATTGGCTACAGTATTGACCCAGTTTACCTTTCACACATGCACAAGACAGATATACAGTACATATGTTTGTATGTGTGTAAAGTTTATGCAACAACGCACAAGAGTATGCATCACCCTGTAGGCAGAAACTATACTCATGACAAAGAGTAAAGGAGAAGGTTTCTGTAGTTGAATTTTGCAAGAAAAACAACCCTCATGAGGATTGAGGCAACAACAGCAATTTTTAATACCACCAGTCTTACTAAGCAAGTAAACAATTTTTTTTAATCTTTTCCTGCAGAAATGGCACCATGCATCAGCCCCTTTCAGGATGCAATTCAACATGTTATTTCACAGACTGACAAAATCTGCAAATTAAAGGTCCAGTATATTAATGCAGTAAAAGGTGAGGTGGTATCTGCTGTAAATTATCAATAAATAATTATCATTTAAAATCTAAAGAAAAGCTCCAGAATACATGTAATATGGACTAGAATGCTGGTCAGTTTTGGTTTGTTTTGTATTATATATCAGCATAAACTCATTGTTAACAAATATAATTAATGGATCTTTATTGAAAATGTTTTTATTGTTTACAGGACGTGGCGTATTTGCAAAGGGTACAATTTGTAAAGGAGACTTTGTTGTACAATATAGGGGGGATATGATAAGTGATGCAGAATCACAGAGAAGGAGAAAACTTTACCACCCCTCATGTGCTGCATTCATGTTTGCCTTCAAGTGGAGAGGGAAAACATGGTGGTAAGACTTAAGAATACCTAAACTAGACTCCATATACTATACTAAGCTCTACTACGTGGGTCTCTGATTTTATCGTGATATATTGTGACATTTGTATTTTTCCTTTTCCAATTTTTCCAATTTCTCAAGTGTTGATGCCTCCAGAGAAGATGGCTCAATTGGGCGACTAGTTAATGATGAACACAGACGTCCTAACTCGAAAATGAAAAAAATGTATGTTAATGGAGTACCCCACCTTTGTGTATTTGCCCTGGATGACATCAAAGAAGGAGAAGAAATCACCTATGATTATGGAGGTGAAGACTGCCCATGGCGAACACAAGTATGTTGCAAACACAGTAAATACAATGAGTCAAGTATGACAACATTTTAGTAGAATGAGAAATATGTGGAACTAATTTGGCTGTATTCATATTTGCAATAACCATGTACACTATACATATACAAAAAATACCAGGATTGACACAACTTGTTTGGATTTTAAGCTGCAATGCATGAGTGACCACTAATTATAGTGAAAATAACAGGAACATGTAATTACAAACAGGAATCTGATTTACAAAAGTTTTAAGGAGCTATTGAAGGTCAGTTTAGATTATTATAGATATTATGTTACTGCACTGAATGATCCTCTTTTAACACTTCATCCTAGCAGGGTTGTCTACAAACCTCTGCTAGCAGCCTGAAGCTGTGCTTTTGATTTATATGTGAAATAGTGCAGCGTGTCCAAGCTTTTCAATTTCCATTGGATGAATGGAAATGTCATTGATTCACCTGCATTAGCATAGATGAGATTATGATATTATAGGTTTGTCACTTTAGTGACTGCAAGCAATAGCTTTGGTTAATTTAGGATCTCAACAATGTTTTTACAATGACATCTCCAGGAAAACCTTTTGTCGCTTCTGTTTAAATCGAATACTACTGATGACGTGGCGGGTTTTTGCGATGACCACTGATTATGTAATGGCTCTTGAAGGGCTGTCCCAATTTGATGGGGAAGATTTCAACCACTACCCCTTATAACTGTTTCAAGGGGCAAGATAACCCTGTAAAACAAGGGATAGGGTTAGGGAGAAGGGGCGAAATGGGTTCGGGCATAAGTACAAAGCATTGAAATGCTATTACTTTATATGGTAAAGAATCAGGGTCATATTCTAAATGTATTCAGTCTCGCTTATGACATGGATGTAATCTGAAAACTTTGTCTGAATAGAAATATTACAATATAATAGAAGTTAATGTTTGGAACATTTTACTTTTGTTTACAGACGACCAGCATCACTGTTGACACCATGGAGGAGGATGACTCTGATCCTGTCCACTCAGAGAGTCTGATAGATGGTGCCTTTGCGCCAAAGACCACACCTGAAGAGGTAAGTTCATGTCCATCACTATTTTTTCATTATTTTGTTACTCTATGTTCAGAGTTCGTGTAGAAACTGTGTGTGAACAATTAGGTTAAACTGGTCCCCACAATGAACTATAATGTTGGGTGTAAAATGTCCCCACAAAGCCTGTGTTAAGTTATGTGAATGAGAAAGAGCTTCAATGGTCAGAAGTAATGTAAATTGGTATACAATGACATTTCAAGTCATACATCTTGAAGGTTAGTGTTAGAGCTATATTCATGCTAGATTTCAAACCTCACAGTGTTTTCTTTCTTGATAAATTATCACTCTACATTTTGGAGTCACGAGGTCCCCACAAGACACCTTCTGACAGTGTGTAACCACAAAACACCTTCTGAGAGTGTGCAAGTAAAAACTGTTTTTGAAAAGTTAGATGAAACTGGTCCCCACAATGAACTTTAATGTAGTGTGTAAAATGTCCCCACAAAGCCTGTGTTAAGTTGTGTAAACGAGAAAGAGCTTCACTGGTCAGAAGTATTGTAAATTGGTATACAATGACATTTCAAGTCATACATCTTGAAGGTTAGTGTTAGAGCTATATTCATGCTAGATTTCAAACCTCACAGTATTTTCTTTCTTGATAAATTATCACTCTACATTTTGGAGTCACGAGGTCCCCACAAAACACCTTCTGACAGTGTGCAAGTACAAACTGTTTTTGAAAAGTAAGATAAAACTGGTCCCCACAATGAACTATAATGTTGTGTGTAAAATGTCCCCACAAAGCCTGTGTTAAGTTGTGTGAACGAGAAAGAGCTTCACTGGTCAGAAGTAATGTAAATTGGTATACAATGACATTTCAAGTCATACATCTTGAAGGTTAGTGTTAGAGCTATATTCATGCTAGATTTCTAACCTCACAGTATTTTCTTTCTTGTTAAATTATCACTCTACATTTTGGAGTCACGAGGTCCCCACAAGACACCTTCTGACAGTGTGTAACCACAAAACACTTTCTGATAGTGTGCAAGTAAAAACTGTTTTTGAAAAGTTAGATAAAACTGGTCCCCACAATGAACTTTAGTGTTGTGTGTAAAATGTCCCCACAAAGCCTGTGTTAAGTTGTGTGAACGAGAAAGAGCTTCACTGGTCAGAAGTAATGTAAATTGGTATACAATGACATTTCAAGTCATACATCTTGAAGGTTAGTGTTAGAGCTATATTCATGCTAGATTTCAAACCTCACAGTATTTTCTTTCTTGATAAATTATCACTCTACATTTTGGAGTCACGAGGTCCCCACAAAACACCTTCTGACAGTGTGCAAGTACATACTGTTTTTGAAAAGTTAGATAAAACTGGTCCCCACAATGAACTATAATGTTGTGTGTAAAATGTCCCCACAAAGCCTGTTTTATTTAAATTGTGTGAACGAGATAGAGCTTGGCTGGACAGGAAGAAATAGTTGAAAATTAATTCAAGCTTCTCTTCTCTGGAGTTTGTTTTATGTTAATAACAGGGTGTTTCTCATTTTAGAGGTAAAATCTCAATGGTCAGTCTTTTTGAATGTCAATGTATTATATACATTGAATGAACCATTAGTCTCTTATGTTTAAATTTCTTGAAATAGTCATACAATTTGTTGTTACAGACGACCAGCATCACTGTTGACACCATGGAGGAGGATGACTCTGATCCTGTCCACTCAGAGAGTCTGATAGATGGTGCCTTTGCGCCAAAGACCACACCTGAAGAGGTAAGTTCACGTCCATCACTATTTTTTCATTATTTTGTCACTCTATGTTCAGAGTTCGTGTAGAAACTGTGTGTGAACAATTAGGTAAAACTGGTCCCCACAATGAACTATAATGTTGTGTGTAAAATGTCCCCACAAAGCCTGTGTTAAGTTGTGTGAACGAGAAAGAGCTTCACTGCTCAGAAGTAATGTAAATTGGTATACAATGACATTTCAAGTCATACATCTTGAAGGTTAGTGTTAGAGCTATATTCATGCTAGATTTCAAACCTCACAGTATTTTCTTTCTTGATAAATAATCACTCTACATTTTGGAGTCACGAGGTCCCCACAAGACACCTTCTGACAGTGTGTAACCACAAAACACCTTCTGAGAGTGTGCAAGTAAAAACTGTTTTTGAAAAGTTAGACAAAACTGGTCCCCACAATGAACTTTAATGTTGTGTGTAAAATGTCCCCACAAAGCCTGTGTTAAGTTGTGTGAACGAGAAAGAGCTTCACTGGTCAGAAGTATTGTAAATTGGTATACAATGACATTTCAAGTCATACATCTTGAAGGTTGGTGTTAGAGCTATATTCATGCTAGATTTCAAACCTCAAAGTATTTTCTTTCTTGTTAAATTATCACTCTACATTTTGGAGTCACGAGGTCCCCACAAGACACCTTCTGACAGTGTGCAAGTACAAACTGTGTGTGAAAAATTAGGTAAAACTGGTCCCCACAATGAACTATAATGTTGTGTGTAAAATGTCCCCACAAAGCCTGTGTTAAGTTGTGTGAACGAGAAAGAGCTTCACTGGTCAGAAGTATTGTAAATTGGTATACAATGACATTTCAAGTCATACATCTTGAAGGTTGGTGTTAGAGCTATATTCATGCTAGATTTCAAACCTCACAGTATTTTCTTTCTTGTTAAATTATCACTCTACATTTTGGAGTCACGAGGTCCCCACAAGACACCTTCTGACAGTGTGCAAGTACAAACTGTGTGTGAACAATTAGGTAAAACTGGTCCCCACAATGAACTATAATGTTGTGTGTAAAATGTCCCCACAAAGCCTGTGTTAAGTTGTGTGAACGAGAAAGAGCTTCACTGGTCAGAAGTATTGTAAATTGGTATACAATGACATTTCAAGTCATACATCTTGAAGGTTAGTGTTAGAGCTATATTCATGCTAGATTTCAAACCTCACAGTATTTTCTTTCTTGTTAAATTATCACTCTACATTTTGGAGTCACGAGGTCCCCACAAGACACCTTCTGACAGTGTGTAACCACAAAACACCTTCTGAGAGAGTGCAAGTAAAAACTGTTTTTGAAAAGTTAGACAAAACTGGTCCCCACAATGAACTTTAATGTTGTGTGTAAAATGTCCCCACAAAGCCTGTGTTAAGTTGTGTGAACAAGAAAGAGCTTCACTGGTCAGAAGTAATGTAAATTGGTATACAATGACATTTCAAGTCATACATCTTGAAGGTTGGTGTTAGAGCTATATTCATGCTAGATTTCAAACCTCACAGTATTTTCTTTCTTGTTAAATTATCACTCTACATTTTGGAGTCACGAGGTCCCCACAAGACACCTTCTGACAGTGTGTAACCACAAAACACCTTCTGAGAGTGTGCAAGTAAAAACTGTTTTTGAAAAGTTAGATAAAACTGGACCCCACAATGAACTTTAATGTTGTGTGTAAAATGTCCCCACAAAGCCTGTGTTAAGTTGTGTGAACGAGAAAGAGCTTCACTGGTCAGAAGTAATGTAAATTGGTATACAATGACATTTCAAGTCATACTTCTTGAAGGTTGGTGTTAGAGCTATATTCATGCTAGATTTCAAACCTCACAGTATTTTCTTTCTTGTTAAATTATCACTCTACATTTTGGAGTCACGAGGTCCCCACAAGACACCTTCTGACAGTGTGTAACCACAAAACACCTTCTGAGAGTGTGCAAGTAAAAACTGTTTTTGAAAAGTTAGATAAAACTGGTCCCCACAATGAACTTTAATGTTGTGTGTAAAATGTCCCCACAAAGCCTGTGTTAAGTTGTGTGAACGAGAAAGAGCTTCACTGGTCAGAAGTAATGTAAATTGGTATACAATGACATTTCAAGTCATACATCTTGAAGGTTAGTGTTAGAGGTATATTCATGCTAGATTTCAAACCTCACAGTATTTTCTTTCTTAGTAAATTATCACTCTACATTTTGGAGTCACGAGGTCCCCACAAAACACCTTCTGACAGTGTGCAAGTACATACTGTTTTTGAAAAGTTAGATAAAACTGGTCCCCACAATGAACTATAATGTTGTGTGTAAAATGTCCCCACAAAGCCTGTGTTAAGTTGTGTGAACGAGAAAGAGCTTCACTGCTCAGAAGTAATGTAATTTGGTATACAATGACATTTCAAGTCATACATCTTGAAGGTTAGTGTTAGAGCTATATTCATGCTAGATTTCAAACCTCACAGTATTTTCTTTCTTGATAAATTATCACTCTACATTTTGGAGTCACGAGGTCCCCACAAGACACCTTCTGACAGTGTGTAACCACAAAACACCTTCTGAGAGTGTGCAAGTAAAAACTGTTTTTGAAAAGTTAGACAAAACTGGTCCCCACAATGAACTTTAATGTTGTGTGTAAAATGTCCCCACAAAGCCTGTGTTAAGTTGTGTGAACGAGAAAGAGCTTCACTGGTCAGAAGTAATGTAAATTGGTATACAATGACATTTCAAGTCATACATCTTGAAGGTTCGTGTTAGAGCTATATTCATGCCTGATTTCAAACCTCACAGTATTTTCTTTCTTGTTAAATTATCACTCTACATTTTGGAGTCACGAGGTCCCCACAACACACCTTCTGACAGTGTGCAACCACAAAACACTTTCTGAGAGTGTGCAAGTAAAAACTGTTTTTCAAAAGTTAGATAAAACTGGTCCCCACAATGAACTATAATGTTGTGTGTAAAATGTCCCCACAAAGCCTGTTTTATTTAAATTGTGTGAACGAGATAGAGCTTGGCTGGGCAGGAAGAAATAGTTGAAAATTAATTCAAGCTTCTTTTCTCTGGAGTTTGTTTTATGTTAATAACAGGGTGTTTCTCATTTTAGAGGTAAAATCTCAATGGTCAGTCTTTTTGAATGTCAATGTATTATATACATTGAATGAACCATTAGTCTCTTATGTTTAAATTTCTTGAAATAGTCATACAATTTGTTGTTACAGACGACCAGCATCACTGTTGACACCATGGAGGAGGATGACTCTGATCCTGTCCACTCAGAGAGTCTGATAGATGGTGCCTTTGCGCCAAAGACCACACCTGAAGAGGTAAGTTCATGTCCATCACTATTTTTTCATTATTTTGTCACTCTATGTTCAGAGTTCGTGTAGAAACTGTGTGTGAACAATTAGGTAAAACTGGTCCCCACAATGAACTATAATGTTGTGTGTAAAATGTCCCCACAAAGCCTGTGTTAAGTTGTGTGAACGAGAAAGAGCTTCACTGGTCAGAAGTATTGTAAATTGGTATACAATGACATTTCAAGTCATACATATTGGAGGTTAGTGTTAGAGCTATATTCATGCTAGATTTCAAACCTCAAAGTATTTTCTTTCTTGTTAAATTATCACTCTACATTTTGGAGTCACGAGGTCCCCACAAGACACCTTCTGACAGTGTGCAACCACAAAACACCTTCTGAGAGTGTGCAAGTACAAACTGTTTTTGAAAAGTAAGATAAAACTGGTCCCCACAAGGAACTTTAGTGTTGTGTGTAAAATGTCCCCACAAAGCCTGTGTTAAGTTGTGTGAACGAGAAAGAGCTTCACTGGTCAGAAGTATTGTAAATTGGTATACAATGACATTTCAAGTCATACATCTTGAAGGTTAGTGTTAGAGCTATATTCATGCTAGATTTCAAACCTCACAGTATTTTCTTTCTTGATAAATTATCACTCTACATTTTGGAGTCACGAGGTCCCCACAAAACACCTTCTGACAGTGTGCAAGTACAAACTGTTTTTGAAAAGTAAGATTAAACTGGTCCCCACAATGAACTATAATGTTGTGTGTAAAATGTCCCCACAAAGCCTGTGTTAAGTTGTGTGAACGAGAAAGAGCTTCACTGGTCAGAAGTAATGTAAATTGGTATACAATGACATTTCAAGTCATACATCTTGAAGGTTAGTGTTAGAGCTATATTCATGCTAGATTTCAAACCTCACAGTATTTTCTTTCTTGATAAATTATCACTCTACATTTTGGAGTCACGAGGTCCCCACAAGACACCTTCTGACAGTGTGCAAGTTGTAACTGTTGAAAAGTTAGATAAAACTGGTCCCCACAATGAACTATAATGTTGTGTGTAAAATGTCCCCACAAAGCCTGTGTTAAGTTGTGTGAACGAGAAAGAGCTTCACTGGTCAGAAGTAATGTAAATTGGTATACAATGACATTTCAAGTCATACATCTTGAAGGTTCGTGTTAGAGCTATATTCATGCCTGATTTCAAACCTCACAGTATTTTCTTTCTTGTTAAATTATCACTCTACATTTTGGAGTCACGAGGTCCCCACAACACACCTTCTGACAGTGTGCAACCACAAAACACTTTCTGAGAGTGTGCAAGTAAAAACTGTTTTTCAAAAGTTAGATAAAACTGGTCCCCACAATGAACTATAATGTTGTGTGTAAAATGTCCCCACAAAGCCTGTTTTATTTAAATTGTGTGAACGAGATAGAGCTTGGCTGGGCAGGAAGAAATAGTTGAAAATTAATTCAAGCTTCTTTTCTCTGGAGTTTGTTTTATGTTAATAACAGGGTGTTTCTCATTTTAGAGGTAAAATCTCAATGGTCAGTCTTTTTGAATGTCAATGTATTATATACATTGAATGAACCATTAGTCTCTTATGTTTAAATTTCTTGAAATAGTCATACAATTTGTTGTTACAGACGACCAGCATCACTGTTGACACCATGGAGGAGGATGACTCTGATCCTGTCCACTCAGAGAGTCTGATAGATGGTGCCTTTGCGCCAAAGACCACACCTGAAGAGGTAAGTTCATGTCCATCACTATTTTTTCATTATTTTGTCACTCTATGTTCAGAGTTCGTGTAGAAACTGTGTGTGAACAATTAGGTAAAACTGGTCCCCACAATGAACTATAATGTTGTGTGTAAAATGTCCCCACAAAGCCTGTGTTAAGTTGTGTGAACGAGAAAGAGCTTCACTGGTCAGAAGTATTGTAAATTGGTATACAATGACATTTCAAGTCATACATATTGGAGGTTAGTGTTAGAGCTATATTCATGCTAGATTTCAAACCTCAAAGTATTTTCTTTCTTGTTAAATTATCACTCTACATTTTGGAGTCACGAGGTCCCCACAAGACACCTTCTGACAGTGTGCAACCACAAAACACCTTCTGAGAGTGTGCAAGTACAAACTGTTTTTGAAAAGTAAGATAAAACTGGTCCCCACAAGGAACTTTAGTGTTGTGTGTAAAATGTCCCCACAAAGCCTGTGTTAAGTTGTGTGAACGAGAAAGAGCTTCACTGGTCAGAAGTATTGTAAATTGGTATACAATGACATTTCAAGTCATACATCTTGAAGGTTAGTGTTAGAGCTATATTCATGCTAGATTTCAAACCTCACAGTATTTTCTTTCTTGATAAATTATCACTCTACATTTTGGAGTCACGAGGTCCCCACAAAACACCTTCTGACAGTGTGCAAGTACAAACTGTTTTTGAAAAGTAAGATAAAACTGGTCCCCACAATGAACTATAATGTTGTGTGTAAAATGTCCCCACAAAGCCTGTGTTAAGTTGTGTGAACGAGAAAGAGCTTCACTGGTCAGAAGTAATGTAAATTGGTATACAATGACATTTCAAGTCATACATCTTGAAGGTTAGTGTTAGAGCTATATTCATGCTAGATTTCTAACCTCACAGTATTTTCTTTCTTGTTAAATTATCACTCTACATTTTGGAGTCACGAGGTCCCCACAAGACACCTTCTGACAGTGTGTAACCACAAAACACTTTCTGATAGTGTGCAAGTAAAAACTGTTTTTGAAAAGTTAGATAAAACTGGTCCCCACAATGAACTTTAGTGTTGTGTGTAAAATGTCCCCACAAAGCCTGTGTTAAGTTGTGTGAACGAGAAAGAGCTTCACTGGTCAGAAGTAATGTAAATTGGTATACAATGACATTTCAAGTCATACATCTTGAAGGTTAGTGTTAGAGCTATATTCATGCTAGATTTCAAACCTCACAGTATTTTCTTTCTTGATAAATTATCACTCTACATTTTGGAGTCACGAGGTCCCCACAAAACACCTTCTGACAGTGTGCAAGTACATACTGTTTTTGAAAAGTTAGATAAAACTGGTCCCCACAATGAACTATAATGTTGTGTGTAAAATGTCCCCACAAAGCCTGTTTTATTTAAATTGTGTGAACGAGATAGAGCTTGGCTGGACAGGAAGAAATAGTTGAAAATTAATTCAAGCTTCTCTTCTCTGGAGTTTGTTTTATGTTAATAACAGGGTGTTTCTCATTTTAGAGGTAAAATCTCAATGGTCAGTCTTTTTGAATGTCAATGTATTATATACATTGAATGAACCATTAGTCTCTTATGTTTAAATTTCTTGAAATAGTCATACAATTTGTTGTTACAGACGACCAGCATCACTGTTGACACCATGGAGGAGGATGACTCTGATCCTGTCCACTCAGAGAGTCTGATAGATGGTGCCTTTGCGCCAAAGACCACACCTGAAGAGGTAAGTTCACGTCCATCACTATTTTTTCATTATTTTGTCACTCTATGTTCAGAGTTCGTGTAGAAACTGTGTGTGAACAATTAGGTAAAACTGGTCCCCACAATGAACTATAATGTTGTGTGTAAAATGTCCCCACAAAGCCTGTGTTAAGTTGTGTGAACGAGAAAGAGCTTCACTGCTCAGAAGTAATGTAAATTGGTATACAATGACATTTCAAGTCATACATCTTGAAGGTTAGTGTTAGAGCTATATTCATGCTAGATTTCAAACCTCACAGTATTTTCTTTCTTGATAAATAATCACTCTACATTTTGGAGTCACGAGGTCCCCACAAGACACCTTCTGACAGTGTGTAACCACAAAACACCTTCTGAGAGTGTGCAAGTAAAAACTGTTTTTGAAAAGTTAGACAAAACTGGTCCCCACAATGAACTTTAATGTTGTGTGTAAAATGTCCCCACAAAGCCTGTGTTAAGTTGTGTGAACGAGAAAGAGCTTCACTGGTCAGAAGTATTGTAAATTGGTATACAATGACATTTCAAGTCATACATCTTGAAGGTTGGTGTTAGAGCTATATTCATGCTAGATTTCAAACCTCAAAGTATTTTCTTTCTTGTTAAATTATCACTCTACATTTTGGAGTCACGAGGTCCCCACAAGACACCTTCTGACAGTGTGCAAGTACAAACTGTGTGTGAAAAATTAGGTAAAACTGGTCCCCACAATGAACTATAATGTTGTGTGTAAAATGTCCCCACAAAGCCTGTGTTAAGTTGTGTGAACGAGAAAGAGCTTCACTGGTCAGAAGTATTGTAAATTGGTATACAATGACATTTCAAGTCATACATCTTGAAGGTTGGTGTTAGAGCTATATTCATGCTAGATTTCAAACCTCACAGTATTTTCTTTCTTGTTAAATTATCACTCTACATTTTGGAGTCACAAGGTCCCCACAAGACACCTTCTGACAGTGTGTAACCACAAAACACCTTCTGAGAGAGTGCAAGTAAAAACTGTTTTTGAAAAGTTAGACAAAACTGGTCCCCACAATGAACTTTAATGTTGTGTGTAAAATGTCCCCACAAAGCCTGTGTTAAGTTGTGTGAACAAGAAAGAGCTTCACTGGTCAGAAGTAATGTAAATTGGTATACAATGACATTTCAAGTCATACATCTTGAAGGTTGGTGTTAGAGCTATATTCATGCTAGATTTCAAACCTCACAGTATTTTCTTTCTTGTTAAATTATCACTCTACATTTTGGAGTCACGAGGTCCCCACAAGACACCTTCTGACAGTGTGTAACCACAAAACACCTTCTGAGAGTGTGCAAGTAAAAACTGTTTTTGAAAAGTTAGATAAAACTGGACCCCACAATGAACTTTAATGTTGTGTGTAAAATGTCCCCACAAAGCCTGTGTTAAGTTGTGTGAACGAGAAAGAGCTTCACTGGTCAGAAGTAATGTAAATTGGTATACAATGACATTTCAAGTCATACTTCTTGAAGGTTGGTGTTAGAGCTATATTCATGCTAGATTTCAAACCTCACAGTATTTTCTTTCTTGTTAAATTATCACTCTACATTTTGGAGTCACGAGGTCCCCACAAGACACCTTCTGACAGTGTGTAACCACAAAACACCTTCTGAGAGTGTGCAAGTAAAAACTGTTTTTGAAAAGTTAGATAAAACTGGTCCCCACAATGAACTTTAATGTTGTGTGTAAAATGTCCCCACAAAGCCTGTGTTAAGTTGTGTGAACGAGAAAGAGCTTCACTGGTCAGAAGTAATGTAAATTGGTATACAATGACATTTCAAGTCATACATCTTGAAGGTTAGTGTTAGAGGTATATTCATGCTAGATTTCAAACCTCACAGTATTTTCTTTCTTAGTAAATTATCACTCTACATTTTGGAGTCACGAGGTCCCCACAAAACACCTTCTGACAGTGTGCAAGTACATACTGTTTTTGAAAAGTTAGATAAAACTGGTCCCCACAATGAACTATAATGTTGTGTGTAAAATGTCCCCACAAAGCCTGTGTTAAGTTGTGTGAACGAGAAAGAGCTTCACTGCTCAGAAGTAATGTAATTTGGTATACAATGACATTTCAAGTCATACATCTTGAAGGTTAGTGTTAGAGCTATATTCATGCTAGATTTCAAACCTCACAGTATTTTCTTTCTTGATAAATTATCACTCTACATTTTGGAGTCACGAGGTCCCCACAAGACACCTTCTGACAGTGTGTAACCACAAAACACCTTCTGAGAGTGTGCAAGTAAAAACTGTTTTTGAAAAGTTAGACAAAACTGGTCCCCACAATGAACTTTAATGTTGTGTGTAAAATGTCCCCACAAAGCCTGTGTTAAGTTGTGTGAACGAGAAAGAGCTTCACTGGTCAGAAGTAATGTAAATTGGTATACAATGACATTTCAAGTCATACATCTTGAAGGTTCGTGTTAGAGCTATATTCATGCCTGATTTCAAACCTCACAGTATTTTCTTTCTTGTTAAATTATCACTCTACATTTTGGAGTCACGAGGTCCCCACAACACACCTTCTGACAGTGTGCAACCACAAAACACTTTCTGAGAGTGTGCAAGTAAAAACTGTTTTTCAAAAGTTAGATAAAACTGGTCCCCACAATGAACTATAATGTTGTGTGTAAAATGTCCCCACAAAGCCTGTTTTATTTAAATTGTGTGAACGAGATAGAGCTTGGCTGGGCAGGAAGAAATAGTTGAAAATTAATTCAAGCTTCTTTTCTCTGGAGTTTGTTTTATGTTAATAACAGGGTGTTTCTCATTTTAGAGGTAAAATCTCAATGGTCAGTCTTTTTGAATGTCAATGTATTATATACATTGAATGAACCATTAGTCTCTTATGTTTAAATTTCTTGAAATAGTCATACAATTTGTTGTTACAGACGACCAGCATCACTGTTGACACCATGGAGGAGGATGACTCTGATCCTGTCCACTCAGAGAGTCTGATAGATGGTGCCTTTGCGCCAAAGACCACACCTGAAGAGGTAAGTTCATGTCCATCACTATTTTTTCATTATTTTGTCACTCTATGTTCAGAGTTCGTGTAGAAACTGTGTGTGAACAATTAGGTAAAACTGGTCCCCACAATGAACTATAATGTTGTGTGTAAAATGTCCCCACAAAGCCTGTGTTAAGTTGTGTGAACGAGAAAGAGCTTCACTGGTCAGAAGTATTGTAAATTGGTATACAATGACATTTCAAGTCATACATATTGGAGGTTAGTGTTAGAGCTATATTCATGCTAGATTTCAAACCTCAAAGTATTTTCTTTCTTGTTAAATTATCACTCTACATTTTGGAGTCACGAGGTCCCCACAAGACACCTTCTGACAGTGTGCAACCACAAAACACCTTCTGAGAGTGTGCAAGTACAAACTGTTTTTGAAAAGTAAGATAAAACTGGTCCCCACAAGGAACTTTAGTGTTGTGTGTAAAATGTCCCCACAAAGCCTGTGTTAAGTTGTGTGAACGAGAAAGAGCTTCACTGGTCAGAAGTATTGTAAATTGGTATACAATGACATTTCAAGTCATACATCTTGAAGGTTAGTGTTAGAGCTATATTCATGCTAGATTTCAAACCTCACAGTATTTTCTTTCTTGATAAATTATCACTCTACATTTTGGAGTCACGAGGTCCCCACAAAACACCTTCTGACAGTGTGCAAGTACAAACTGTTTTTGAAAAGTAAGATTAAACTGGTCCCCACAATGAACTATAATGTTGTGTGTAAAATGTCCCCACAAAGCCTGTGTTAAGTTGTGTGAACGAGAAAGAGCTTCACTGGTCAGAAGTAATGTAAATTGGTATACAATGACATTTCAAGTCATACATCTTGAAGGTTAGTGTTAGAGCTATATTCATGCTAGATTTCAAACCTCACAGTATTTTCTTTCTTGATAAATTATCACTCTACATTTTGGAGTCACGAGGTCCCCACAAGACACCTTCTGACAGTGTGCAAGTTGTAACTGTTGAAAAGTTAGATAAAACTGGTCCCCACAATGAACTATAATGTTGTGTGTAAAATGTCCCCACAAAGCCTGTGTTAAGTTGTGTGAACGAGAAAGAGCTTCACTGGTCAGAAGTAATGTAAATTGGTATACAATGACATTTCAAGTCATACATCTTGAAGGTTCGTGTTAGAGCTATATTCATGCCTGATTTCAAACCTCACAGTATTTTCTTTCTTGTTAAATTATCACTCTACATTTTGGAGTCACGAGGTCCCCACAACACACCTTCTGACAGTGTGCAACCACAAAACACTTTCTGAGAGTGTGCAAGTAAAAACTGTTTTTCAAAAGTTAGATAAAACTGGTCCCCACAATGAACTATAATGTTGTGTGTAAAATGTCCCCACAAAGCCTGTTTTATTTAAATTGTGTGAACGAGATAGAGCTTGGCTGGGCAGGAAGAAATAGTTGAAAATTAATTCAAGCTTCTTTTCTCTGGAGTTTGTTTTATGTTAATAACAGGGTGTTTCTCATTTTAGAGGTAAAATCTCAATGGTCAGTCTTTTTGAATGTCAATGTATTATATACATTGAATGAACCATTAGTCTCTTATGTTTAAATTTCTTGAAATAGTCATACAATTTGTTGTTACAGACGACCAGCATCACTGTTGACACCATGGAGGAGGATGACTCTGATCCTGTCCACTCAGAGAGTCTGATAGATGGTGCCTTTGCGCCAAAGACCACACCTGAAGAGGTAAGTTCATGTCCATCACTATTTTTTCATTATTTTGTCACTCTATGTTCAGAGTTCGTGTAGAAACTGTGTGTGAACAATTAGGTAAAACTGGTCCCCACAATGAACTATAATGTTGTGTGTAAAATGTCCCCACAAAGCCTGTGTTAAGTTGTGTGAACGAGAAAGAGCTTCACTGGTCAGAAGTATTGTAAATTGGTATACAATGACATTTCAAGTCATACATATTGGAGGTTAGTGTTAGAGCTATATTCATGCTAGATTTCAAACCTCAAAGTATTTTCTTTCTTGTTAAATTATCACTCTACATTTTGGAGTCACGAGGTCCCCACAAGACACCTTCTGACAGTGTGCAACCACAAAACACCTTCTGAGAGTGTGCAAGTACAAACTGTTTTTGAAAAGTAAGATAAAACTGGTCCCCACAAGGAACTTTAGTGTTGTGTGTAAAATGTCCCCACAAAGCCTGTGTTAAGTTGTGTGAACGAGAAAGAGCTTCACTGGTCAGAAGTATTGTAAATTGGTATACAATGACATTTCAAGTCATACATCTTGAAGGTTAGTGTTAGAGCTATATTCATGCTAGATTTCAAACCTCACAGTATTTTCTTTCTTGATAAATTATCACTCTACATTTTGGAGTCACGAGGTCCCCACAAAACACCTTCTGACAGTGTGCAAGTACAAACTGTTTTTGAAAAGTAAGATTAAACTGGTCCCCACAATGAACTATAATGTTGTGTGTAAAATGTCCCCACAAAGCCTGTGTTAAGTTGTGTGAACGAGAAAGAGCTTCACTGGTCAGAAGTAATGTAAATTGGTATACAATGACATTTCAAGTCATACATCTTGAAGGTTAGTGTTAGAGCTATATTCATGCTAGATTTCAAACCTCACAGTATTTTCTTTCTTGATAAATTATCACTCTACATTTTGGAGTCACGAGGTCCCCACAAGACACCTTCTGACAGTGTGCAAGTTGTAACTGTTGAAAAGTTAGATAAAACTGGTCCCCACAATGAACTATAATGTTGTGTGTAAAATGTCCCCACAAAGCCTGTGTTAAGTTGTGTGAACGAGAAAGAGCTTCACTGGTCAGAAGTAATGTAAATTGGTATACAATCACATTTCAAGTCATACATCTTGAAGGTTCGTGTTAGAGATATATTCATGGTAGATTTCAAACTTCACAGTTGTTGCTTTCTTGATAAATTATCACTCTACAGTTTGGAGTCACGAGGTCCCCACAAAACACCTTCTGACAGTGTGCAAGTTGTAACTTTTGAAAAGTTAGATAAAACTGGTCCCCACAATGAACTATAATGTTGTGTGTAAAATGTATGAAATGTATTTTTTGTAGATTGTGAATTCAGACTTAGTTTAGCAGAGCAGACACAACTTTGGTCTCAAATATTCTTATATGTACTTTACTATATTATTTATTGTGCATGTGCCTTTATTTACAGATTACAGAGTTCGAAAATGAAACTGAGACTTTTGTACCAAAACTAAGATGGACTAAAAGTATTCTGGTAAGTACTTACTGTGAGTTGACATCATTCACAAATAACTTCCAATAATTCAGTGGATTATAATTTAACAATATATATAATGTAGTCTGTAAAAAATAATCACTTTAAGTTGAACATCAATTTTTTCAAGTTGATGCAAGTTGATATAATCTTATTTTTTTCAGAACAGTCAAAATACCCTGTTTATTATTAATATAAACTGCTAAAATAAACAAATTATGAAACAAAACTTGCAAAACAGCCAAATGAGATGATGGTTTAATTGATACATCAACACTGATTTTAATTTGGTTCTGTTTGGTTACTGACTAATTTCTAATCTAACCATTACAGCTCTACATATTTATAATGTTTTCATTAATTTTTTTAGATGAAAGACACAGATCTGGAAGATTCTGAGCTATTTGATTCGTCATCAGATAGTGCAGATGACTACGTACCAGGTACCAAAAGTGACAGTGATCCGGATAGCTCAATAGGCACCCCTGTCTGCGATTCTACAACACCAGACAACATGATTTTGGACAGTCACAACATTACACCTGAAGCCCCCAGAGCAGTAGAAGAACCCTGTTCAAGTCAGACCATAAACGACAGCGTCGTTGTCAGTTCATTTAAAAAAAAAGGTGGGAAGGGTGTGTATGACAAAAAACATTATTGCTTGTATTGCAGTAAGCCTATTTCAAAAATTGCAAGGCATCTAGAGCGTGCACATGAAGATAAATCAGATGTGGCTAAAGCTCTAAGCTTTCCAAAAGGTTCCAAAGAGAAAAAAAGACACCTGGATTATATTGGCAACAGAGGAAACTTTGCTCACAATGCAGCAGTTATGGAGTACGGAAAGGGAAAACTCGTGCCACGACCGCCTAAAGGGTTGGATGAAATTGGAATAGATCCAAATGGTATGTTATTTTATTTCACTTTTTTGTTTGTTTTTGTTTATCATTTATTCATTTCGCATGGTTACACTGATGTTTGTGTGATATAATTGAAGACCACTAAGTGCTTTACAGTACAGCTTTGTCATTCACCCATTGACACGCACATTTATCTCGAAATCAATCGAAAATAAAAATTAACAAACATTATTTATTCATCTTTTTAATAATATGTAGTTTAAATACAAGTGTATTCAACACTTGAATGGTTGAATACACTTTTATTAATTAAACTGAATTTTCAATTTTGTATTATCATTATTCTGTAGTACATATATGTCTTTAAAGTGAAATTCTTTTTTTGTTTTTTCATAGAACCACATACAGAGGAGACATTTCCTCATACCGAAAGGGATGAAATGCTGCCACAACCACCCAAGAGACAAAATCCACACTCATCAAGTGATGAGGTACCTTCAGAATCCTGCAGAATGAGGCCTTCCTCAATAGGTGAACTCATGACACTTCTCTTTTATCTGTTGTATGTCAGTATTGATTATGTATGCTTCTTTCTTTATATGAATTGTTAGTGTTTTAATTATAGAAATGTCCAAATGTTTTAAAATGTGTCATAGCAGCCATATGGGAACAGAAAAAGAAACAGCACACCTTTAAATCCCCGACCATGTTAAAGCTGTTAATTAATATTTTTGTCATTTAAAAATTGTCCCTGGAAAATGTTGTTAAAGTTTTACTTCTTTTTTTTTCTTTTATAGCACCACCAGCAGAGGAGTCACTTCCTCCCACTGAGAGGAATGAAATGCAGCCACAACCACCCAATAAACCAAAACCAGTCAGTACGATGAGGCCTTCCTCAAAAGGTAAACGTTTGACATGTAGTACCTCTTGTCTTTTTAATGTCAGTATTTATTATGTTTGCTTCTTTCATGGATATTAGAAATATATAGAAATTGCCAAATTTGTTAGATAGCAGTCATAAAAAAAAGACCAGATCAGAGTCTGTTTTCGGTGTTGCCCATTTAAGATGTTGCCACCAATACTTTGCCGCATAACTGTTGCTGCACCCATTTAATTTAGTTTTATCTGTATATTCAGGCCTGCAATAGTCTGATAAAGGGTTTTTAGGCTGATTCTATAGTCTATTAGGTGCTTAAAGTAGGACTCATAACAGTAACAGTTTTAATAGTATAAACATACAAACAACAACTAGCCCCTATACCAACCACCTGTCCTGGGTACTCACAAATCCATATTTAGTTAGATTAATGAGTGAATGGGTACATTGTGTTTATTTATCCAACAGATCCAACATTTTATAAATACATTATTGTCTTCATGACAATTTTGAGAAATTGATGTCAGTAAATGTGAGTCCATGTCAGTGACCAGAATTAACAGTTTATTTTTTAATATAACACAGCATGTACAGCTTATAAGAAAATGGAATCAAAATCCTCTTTCCCACTGACCATTTCAGGCAGAATGCACAAATCAGTGTTTTCTTGGCAATGTAATTGTATAAATTAGTTTTCTTATACTGTAGAAGCTAGTTTATACTGTACAGAACTTGTAACTTTGGATTATAACTCTTACACACTTTGTCATTACAAATTTGTTTTTCTGACCACTTAAAGGTACAACTGCCCAAAAGAAGAAAACACCCTGGAAGCAGACAGAGGTGGAGGCAGTGGAAAGCCACATGAATCGATTCATCACATCTTGTATTGTTCCAGCAAAGTTTGACTGTGAGAAGTGTATAAGAGCTGAACCAGAAGCTCTTAATGACCGGAGCTGGCAGAATGTGAAATTCTACATATATAACCGCATTACAGCCAACAAGAGGAAATTTAGTAAATAATAGGAAGATTACCACCTATCTGGTATGGCAGATACTAACTTGGTCTACTGAAAATGTATATTTACTATGACTAAGGCATTTAAAAAAAATGTATTTCATTGTTCTGTTCTGAAGTGCCAATAATAGCCAACATTTTTGTTATTTTAAATTCTAAAATATATATATATATATTTTTTTTTTTACTAAAAGAGTTATGTTAAAAGGAAGGATCAGTAAAACTTGAGATTTTATTTGTTTACAAAAAATCCTGTCTTTCCCTAAAACTCAGATAACTTGAATTTTGTCTTTCATTCGACCAAATATTTTGAAAGTGATTGAATAGCAGTAAGCTGTTGCTCTGCAGTTGGCTGTAATTAAAAATATCTTACAAATTTGACTGAATAAGATTTATTCTTTGTACGGATGTAGATAGATGTCACTGTTTGATATGTTAATATTCACTTCAACCGCATAACACTAATAGTCCTATCAAATTCTGCTTCATTGTAAGGCAGAGTTCATTAACAGCAAGATGTTCTGTGCAAAGTGATGCTTTGCATCCCTATCACCATTTAAAGGCCTCATGTTATATCGCTACATTATCTATCAACAACTGAGCCAAGATTGATTTTTCTTCTTTGGTTTAGACTAAACAAACTGCTCTAACAAATGTAATAATGGAAGGACTTACAGTATCAGTAGTAATATATATATATATGTAATAATGCGTTATTGAAGCAAGGTCCCCATCAGTCTTATGACAAGTTGTGTGAGTCATGCAAATGATATGTAAATAAGGTCCCCATCAGCCATACCTACCCGTTTTTTCTTCGGTCCCCATTTTGCACAGTCAAAATACTACTTCATAAATTTAGATATTTTAAGTTGTGTATGTACTAACAGAATTTTTTTTAGTGCCCCTGATTTTTTTCATACCTCAAATACCTCTAGAAAGGGTGGTCCCCACAGATGATGACAACAAGTTCGAGGCCCGCAGACCATGGAAACCAGTATGTGTGTGTGTGTGTGTGTGTGTGTGT
>NC_083644.1:7488363-7553363 GCF_963576545.1 Limanda limanda | reverse complement strand
TAAAGACATATCCTGTGGTGAATCTCTGAAAACAGGTTACGTTGACTTTCGGTGAGAATCAAAGACAACTGATTATTTCTGTTTATTGTAAATCTGTTGGATGTTTGCACTGTTTGCCCCAAATATCATCTTTGCACGAGTCCCACATCCACTGCTTCAATGGAGGTGTTGAATAAACTATTGGACTAAATGCTCAGGTTGACAAACACCAGAATCTCCCTTTAATCTGTGTGAATCAACATCTGTGCAGATTCTTTATCTGGAGCGACAGTAACTCCAGTGGAGTCTGGACTCTGCGTCGGACAAAGAGAACAGATCATTAGGTTTGTTGCTGTCCCGGCCGCTCTGAACGGATTTAATAGTGTTTCGCTCTCACTGGACCTTCATGAGAACTCACATTTGCACAGATGCTGCGTGCGCGTGGTAATGACCAGTGGTTCTGCTTGTTGTTGGAAACGATGACTTCAGAGATGTCTGCCGCTGTGGTCCATTCCTCTCCTCGGGCTGCAGTGACACACACACACACACATGCATGAAAAACACACACGGGTGCACGCTTACCACACATGAGCACATGCATGCCAGTATTGATACACTCATACCCCCACATACATCTATTAGTCAGACAGTGAAAAGCAAAGTGCAGAGATGGACAAACAAGGCGACTGAAGGCCCAGGCACCGCAGTGATAACCCCCCCGATGACTCAATCCAGAGAACATGCTCCGTCACTTCAGAACTCGCTCTTTGTCGCCAAGGCCCCCGAAAAACATGTTTGTCATGTTGCCCTCTGAGGGTTATGTGTTCCCCGACTCGCAGGTCCAAGTATAATTATGCAGCGTCTCAAAGGCCACCATTCATCTTCATCTTTACGGCCCGACCGCTGCCCGGAAGTGATCCAAACATGACCGCGAGAACCTATCACAGAATATCTGAAAGCCAGGCGGGGGAGTCCAGGGGCATAATTCTGTTGTGAAGGGCTAATGCATTCACACCCACACAGATTGACTCACCCCGACAAAAGAGCCTGTGTTGTCTATTCTCGGCAGCTGGGCAGGATGGCGAAACTTGGAATCCTTTGTAGGCTGGAAAAGAGAAGTCGCTCTTTGTCGGAGTTTTACAGAGTATATCTTAACCGTACGCCTTCGCATGGCCGCTCAGGCATTCATCGATGCAACAAGGCTAAAGAAAGTTTGCATAGATTAGCAGAGTTATTGCAAATGTTCAGCCCACTTATGTGTTAATCAAGGCCTTGTTCGTGTTGGGATTGTTTTCCTCAGAACAGTCGTCTGACACCGGCGCTGTTTGTCTTTGTAAACTGCGCTCACACACTCACACACTCACACACTCACACTTGCACACTCACACACTCACACACACACACTCGCACACTCACACACACACACTCACACACTCGCACACTCACACACTCACACACTCACTTGCACTAAATATACCTGTCTCCTTGCACTGTGTACCCTGTACAACACTCCGCTCCATATACTGGAACACTTACTTCACATCATATGTGATATGTGTTAATATAAACCATATTGATATTATATATCATTTTATACAATAATATTGTCTTTTGCACACTGTCTAACAATAACATTACCCTCATATCATCAGTACTATTACCATCATCTTGCCACTGCACCTTATCTACCTATTTATCTTGTGTTTCTGTTTTTATTCTTTCTACCTCAATATTTTTTATTTTATTCTATTGTATTGTATTTTATTGTATTAAAATATACCGGCTGCTATGACGACTAAATTTCCCTTCGGGGATGAATAAAGTAATCTATCTATCTATCTATCTATCTATCTATCTATCTATCTATCTATCTATCTATCTATCTATCTATCTATCTATCTATCTATCTATCTATCTATCTATCTATCTATCTATCTATCTATCTATCTATCTATCTATCTATCTATCTATCTATCTATCTATCTATCTATCTATCTATCTATCTATCTATCTATCTATCTATCTATCTATCTATCTATCTATCTATCTATCTATCTATCTATCTATCTATCTATCTATCTATCTATCTATCTATCTATCTATCTATCTATCTATCTATCTATCTATCTATCTATCTATCTATCTATCTATCTATCTATCTATCTATCTATCTATCTATCTATCTATCTATCTATCTATCTATCTATCTATCTATCTATCTATTTTTCTATCTATCTATCTATCTATCTATCTATCTATCTATCTATCTATCTATCTATCTATCTATCTATCTATCTATCTATCTATCTATCTATCTATCTATCTATCTATCTATCTATCTATCTATCTATCTATCTATCTATCTATCTATCTATCTATCTATCTATCTATCTATCTATCTATCTATCTATCTATCTATCTATCTATCTATCTATCTATCTATCTATCTATCTATCTATCTATCTATCTATCTATCTATCTATCTATCTATCTATCTATCTATCTATCTATCTATCTATCTATCTCACACACTCACACACTCACACTCACACACTCGCACTGGGAACCAGGCGACAGAGGGAAGAAGAATCAAAGGGTTACCAGTTTGCCTTAAAGGAGGTTTTACAGAACATTGGAGGTTTGTTTCACCGAGTCATATGTTAAGAGTGGGACTCGTGAATGAGAACATCGGTGTCACAGGAAATGAACAAAGGAGAAAGTGAAAGCAGAAAAAGAATCATTCATAATTCCCAAGCTATTTATTATTTCTCCCGGAAAGAGATAAGATCGTGTTTGGTAAACAAACGGAGGAGAGAAGGAACTTCACGCGTGAGGAGCCGGGGTTCGGACAGAAAAAACTAAACACATGTCAGGCTGGGGATCTGATCACTTCTCAACCGGGATCAGTGATACACTTATTAGGTTGGGCTCACCTGCTTAAATCCTGGAAAAGAAAGCAAAGGCAGGATACATTACACAAAATAAGCAACAGGTACATCCCACCTCCTCCCATCAAAACTCATATGAACGTAATCTGCCTGACGACTTCTAGAAGCTTGCCCACTTTTCTGTGACTTACTCAATAAACTTCTTGCCGTCGCCTCTCTGGCTTGAGACAGACAGATAAGTTAGTGACAGACAGGTTTGTTAGTGACAGACAGGTAAACCAGCCTATCACTTCTTTTGTCTTCTTTTCTCCAACTTTATTTATTGATGGCTATTGTGAGGCAGAGTGGATTTGAAGAAATTTGATTAAAACAAAGTGTGTCAGAAACTACTAACCAACTTTCCCTACTAACCCTAACCACTAAGTATTTTCATCTTGGAAATTAGGTATCTTTTCATAATGTCAGTATTCAACACAACTGTAGGATTCTATATGTGTTAAGAAACGTGTGTGTGTGCGTTCATTTGATATCATTCACAAGGTGCTCACCAGTGTGCACGGGTTGCATGACAGGGATGGGACATTAGACCCAGAATGCCTGTTGGTCCCTACTCGCTCGCTCCGGCTCAGTTTGTGTCGGACAGAAAAAATGCGGCCTGAGTCACGCTCCTCTCCACAGCTGTTTTATCCCGTTTTAATTTCACTACACAGCCTCTCAAACATTACATCCATATGTGATTGTTGATCTCATCTTCCTCTGGTTTCAGGCTCTGACTCTAGATAATGGAACCCGGCTACAGGGATTTGCTCTCGCTCAGCCACAGGCCCAGCGCTGACGTCTGGCTCACGACTGGCGTTCCAGTTCATCCCGGAGGTGTTACACAGGGATGAGGTCAGGGCTCCGAGCGGCCCAGTCAACTTCTTACACACCAAACTGGGAAAACTATTTTTTGTCCTTGTGCACAGGGATATTGTCAGATTGAAACAGAACAGAGGGGGCCTCCCCAAGTGGGGGACAGGGGTGCCACACAGCTCCGGCCTCAAGTCCTGAAAACAAGCAGCAGATTTGCATGAGTACACTATGAGGTTGTGTACCCTTGTTTTTTGTGTCTCTGTCGCAGCACCCAGAGATTTACTCACCGCAGCTGGGACGTGAGAAGTTTCTGACCTGCGCTGAGGTCAAGGTCACAGGAGGCAGAAGTGCAGCTCAGTGCAACTGCTCAGCTTCCTGTACAGCAGCTCCCCACAACACTGTCCCCTCTGTGCAGATGCTCGCTGCTCGTATAGGTCACAAACTTTCCATTTTCTGGTTTGCCTTGAATGCACTAATAGATAGGGAGTATCCTCGCTGCCAATCAAAATGAGCCTTTTGCCCTCGCCTGGGTGGAGATTGTTGCAGTAGCACTGGAGCATCCTGTTTAGTTATTCAATTACCATAAAGGCCGGGTTACCTCAAAACAAGTTTATTGAGTTATAAAAAAATCTATTTTGCACAAAGAGAGAACGCCGAGATATGTAAAACCGCCGCGCTGCCAAGTCTGTGACCTTTGGAACATTCTGACCGTCTAGTTTTAGGGTATTTTGGGAAATTAAATGTGCTGCGAGTCTATTGACGCTGAAGCAGAGGAAAGCAGATTGAAGAGTCTGGGCTTGAAAGAAAGAAAAGAACCTCAGACAAATGAAACTGCTAATACGTCTTCATAATAGATATGTTCTCCCATGATGTTCTGCAACAATTCTTCCTCAGATTTGATTAGCTTAATCTAATATTCCTCTGAACACCTAACATTTTTCATTGTCTTCTCTGTAATTTCTCCACGGACAAAGAAAGACTTCGGTATCTGCACAGGTGTGTGTGTGGGTTTGTGTTTGTGTGTGTGGACAGCAGGTGTGTATGCGTTTGTCACTGTATGCAGTATTGTGTCTCGAGCGTGTGTGTGTGTGTGCGTCGTGTTTTGCAAGAAACCAAACACACCAGCGGCTGTCACAACGCATTTAGCAGCTCTCATCCAGCGTGAAATGTTTAGTTACTGTGTCAAACCTCTCTGGCACGGCTCCAGGTTGTAAATGAATGTATAGCTCCTATGCACCTTGGTGATTCCTAATGCAAAGGACTGTTTAAACAAGGCATTTAGCCACTGCTGGTGATCTACCCGACGAGGGCTCAGCTGGTTTTCAGTCTCACAGCTGAGTCGCATCGGTTCCACTCACACGCACTCTCGGAAAGAAATTAAACATTTTTGGCTGCGGAGAATTGGCTCTAAAAAGTGATAATTCTGAAGTTTGAACTGTGAACTTCCTCCTCGAGTGTGAAATCTGGCTCGTGTGCGGGCCGGTGACGAGGATCAGCTCCAACCAGTCGTCTCTCTTCAGGGCGATAACGTCTGGTCGTAGCGTGTCTGAATCCGAATGAGCCGCAGAACGTATACTCTGACCTCACTTGGTGATTATTCCTCCAGTGTCAGAATATGTACAGATGAGAAGCACATGGCTTTTATCAGACGTCCTCAGACACTTCTTCCTCCACTTCGGCCGACTAACGTATTATATCATTAGATTAAACTATATGATTTAATGTTCCCTGGTATAATGTTTGCAGTGCATCACCACTCTTGTGACTTGTGTTCTATGTTCTGCGGTTGTTTCCTGAATGAAAGCAGTGATGTGACGACAGTGACTGAATAACACAAATACTGAAAGTCTGAGACGTCTCAGCAAAGGAAGGTCCGGGACATATCAATAGTATTCGGATTCAAGATTAAGATTATTGGCTCTGGATTTTGAGTCTTGATTATTTCCATAGCTCCTAAACTGGAATACGTTTTTTAGATTTACCTTCTCAATCTTCAATAATCAGAATATTGTTCAGTCCGGGCATCTGACCGGATCGTAGAGGTTAAACAGGAGCTGAGCCGCAAGGCATCGCTTTCGATTCACAAGTTGTTGAAAGTTCCAACGCTCAACTTTGGTTGTGAAGAGACATCTGGGAGGAGCCAGAGCCCGACACTCAGAACTCAGTGGAGGGCCTATGTATCCCATCATGCCTGGGAACACCTCAGGGTCTCCCATGAGGAGCTATCCTCTTTCACCGGCTGCCTCCACGACTCAATCTCTCTTAAGTGGAAGACAATAAGAAATGGATTGATGGATAGATAATGATATGATTTTGTGTTTATTAATACCAATATATCTACACCCATGGCATTACAACCTGAACAGCCACAGGAAACTACACAATGCATCTCTGTTTGGACTCCTCAGGTCCTTGAGTAAATTAAGATCATTCATCTCTTTTCACTGAAAGGATGTTACAGGCTGGGTTTTGCAAAAATTAGCTTGTTTTAAAATCTTCATGTTTCATATTTAACATTTCAGGACCGGATATCCTGCTTTTTCCTTCCTTCAGTTAAGCAGACGTGAGGCACCAGCTCCACGCGGCCGTGAGGAGAGGAAACACAACGGCTCCTCTTCAGTCAGACTGACCCACATGTGGCCGCGAGCCTCGGCAGCTGGATGGCTGCTCACTGATGTGGTGGCACTTCAGACCTAATTTCACTTTGAACAGACTTATTTCTTGAGAAAATACCACATATATTGGATTTGAGCTTGTGTTAAATTCAAACACATGGGCTGAACAGTTTCATAATGATAATAAATTGGATTAGTGTTTGTGGCGCTGACAGCAACATGGGGCTGATTCAAGGCGAGGCCGTTATCCCTTGTGGGCTCGTCACATGTTGCACAAAGTATATGAATCGACTTAAATAATCGAATCAGCTCGAGATTAAATTAGTCCGTTAGAAATAAGAGAGAGAGAGAGAGAAAAAGCTTCTCTTGTGACTGGAGGTCGGAGCTGCTTCGCTCAGGGAACCGACGGAGATACAGAGACTCGTTGGGAAGTTTGAAACTTTGCACGATTACAACTTAAAGCTGCGAAATGAAAACGTTTTTCTGACAAAGAATCTCGTGTCACAAGTTGTTGTCGGAATGCAGCAAAAAAAAAGACAAATTGTTCAAACTGTCTTTCCTTTAGCAGCATTTTCTCACACGCTACATATTCTGTTCACAATTTATATTGTAGCTTTATTACACTTAAAAGTTGAACATGTTACTTATTACTTTACTTGCTACTGTAACATTGTAAATTTCCCAGTTGCGAAGCTAAAATAGGATTATCTTATCTTATCATTTATAAATTATAAGAGAGCATGTAATTAATGCAATTACACATTACAGAAACTTCAAGAAACAAGAACCAGTGACACTGACATGACTTAAATCATCCAGAGGAGTAAAGATAAGGAGAAATGTTAATTGAAAAACACAATTCTAACATTTAGTTTTTTTGTCAAAGCAGGACATCAAGTAAAAATCCTCTTCTTAGAGACCAAGAATGACGATGAAAGCACGAATCTGCTTAATCCTTTTTATCTTGGATCTGGGCTGGATGGACCTGAACTTTTTAAATACAAGATCCATTAATTATTTCCTGGAAAATTGGTGAAAACGTCATCGAGCAATATTAACTAACGTGATTAACAAATTTCCAGGATACTTAATTGGCTCTTTCTTGGCTCGTGTCGCGTCCTTCCACCAATTTCCCTGGAAATCCGTTCTGTAGTTTTTGTGTAATGCTGCTGACAAACAAACACATCAACCAACAAACACACAAGGGGCTGAAAACACACAACCTCCCCCCGGAGACACAAACTTTGAGGGCTGTGGTCTCAATGTGCTGAATTCCCTCGAGTCACAATCACAGCCTCTGTAGAGTTTCTATATCCTCACTTGGCACGACAGCCCGGAGACGTGAAGACCGAGCGGGAGAGAGTGAGATCTCCTCTGTTCTCTCCCCCCCCCCCGTCCAGCTGTGTGGCCAAAGTTCAGAAAAAGACCCTCAGGTGTTTTTCCCAAAACCGATTCAAGCGCCACAGAAGAACGAGTGTCCCGGGCTCCGTCTCCATCTCGGCTCGGGTCAAAGGGCACGGCCATCTTTGCTCCCGCTCCGGCAAACAGTTGACACATCGTGATGAGTGAAAGGTGTGCGAGGACCAGGGGGGGGGGGGGGCGCGGTGGGACTGACGGTACGTGACAGAGCGCCGGAGAGAGAGCTTTGTTTCAGCCTCGGCTCTAATTGAAGGATGTTTTAACGCTGTCAGAGGACGGCAGGTTGGAATAATCATCGCTATTTGTTGACGCAGCACACGCCCCGATTGACTTTTAATGGCTGCAGCCTGTGTTGTGTTTTGCGATGGGCCCCGGTGAATGTGACTCTCATTACTGTGTGGAAAACATTCGCTCATCTCCCGGTTTACATGAGGATGCTGGATCGTGCATAATTGATGAAGCAGCGGCTCGGGTTGTTTGTGAAACTGCAGAGTTGATCCCGAGGTCGGTGTTAAGGATCTGAAGCAGGAACGGGACCCGAGTGCAAAACTCAGACAAGAGCTCAAAGTATAATAACTTTAATGAGGGGTCGTATTTATCGGATAAGGTCGCAGGAGGTCTCTGGTGTAGGTGTGATGTTTGGTGTGGTTTGGAACAGGAGGCTGGTTACTGAACTGGTGACTTCCAGGCAGGAATCAGGAGGGAACCTGGAGCGGGAAGAGACAATGGAGGATCAGCTGACTGGGAACAGAACTGAGCCGATACTGGAGGTAGAACCGTGTGGTCGGACTGAAGAATCTGCAGATGAGTGGAGAGATGACTTCTGTTCTTATTCTGCTGGAGAGGATTTGTGAAGATGAGCAGCAAGTGGACCGGGGCAGGAGAAGCTCCAGAAAACCTCGCCAGCAATCAACTTGTACATTTGCCCCTCGAGAAGATTTCCCGATTTGGACTTGTCAGAGATTTTTGCAACTATTATCAATTATATCGTTGTGTGTCAAAACAAATGTTTTCCAATTGTTATTGTAAGATATATTTTCTGAATGTTTACAATAATGAAGGATACTTAAATTGCCTAAATAGAAATAGATGTTTCAGTTTAAACAGTTTAGGTTTTCTCCTCCATTTCCTCAGGTATTCTGTTTTGTGGAATTTAAAGGATAATTTCATTCAACTATCTTTGTATAGTTTTGACCATCAACTTTATTTGTAATAGAGTCCATTGCTGACGAGGTGGATTTGTTTACTTTTGGTTTAAAAGTCACATAAAGTCAATTCAATGTGACGTCACCATATTATCACATCTCACTAATTCCTTTAGAGATCAATGAGATCATGAGAAAAATAAACTCGAGTTGAATAAACCCGACGTGTCCCTAATAATTTGCTCCACATGTCTGAGTGTTATATTCCAACCTCCACCGCTGCTTCCTGTTCATTCAAAACCAACACATGTACCACTTTGTTTGAGAATCCAAAAAGCACAGACTCCGGGCAATTATTAACATGCTGACTTTAAAGGGGGCACCAGTTTATTCATTGAGAGATAAGTTTTGCCTGACCTTCTCCGGGGCCGGGTCAGAGGTCACGCCACCAAAGGAGGGATTTCAAAGATGGCGATCCTGCTGCTGCTGCTTCTTCTTCACTCCGGCCCCCGGGGCAGAAACTTCCTGTTTGCCAAAAAAAAAGAACAACAAAAGCTGCCTTGTTATCATGCATTATTACCAACTCGCACATCTTAGGGAGTCATGAAGTCGACGGCAGGGGGAGGGGAGGGGCCAGGCCTGTAATCTACAGCTGCAGCGGGGGGTCAATTTAGTCGGGATGGAGCCTCTTTAATTTTTTTTACTTACCATTCCTCCCTTAGTTCCTTATGGGGCAGTTGTTGGTGGGAGGAGTGTGTTGGAGAATAGTGCTGTTATCTCCTTAATCACCTAATAGTCATTATTATATGAAGATGCACAATTTTACCTGGAGAAAAATCAATGTGCATGAATCTGCTGTATCCTAGTTTTCATAGGTTTGAAGAATTTTTGTAAAATATATCAAAATTGGGTTTTATTCCCAAGCAGGTTTACACTAAGAAGAAATTTGCTGTGGTGTATTTTTGCAAGTATAAATATTACAAATACAAAAAAGCAAACAAACTTTAATGTAAAACTACTATGGGGGGCGGGGGGGGGGGGGGTTCTGCAATATGTTGTAAGTAAGCACTAGAGACTGGATTGTGCAAAGTACAGTTAATGTTTATTTGTATTGAGTGTCATGGGCTTTGCTTTGTAAATAAAAACATTTATTTCTATTGTTTAAATCAAATTCTAACATCACAACAGCAGAGGGAGGCTTGGCCGCACACAGACACACACACACACACACACACACACACACACACACACACACACACACACACACAAACACTGCTGGTGTTTAATTACATTAATATGCAATATCAGTCGTTAGCAGCGCTTTAATTATGAATGAAGACGTAATGACACTACCATTAATATTTAATTAAAGGGCAATAAAGTGTTATTTGGCAGCATTACAAAACTAGACACTAATAAAGGGATGTCTTTAGCCGGTAATTATTAGAGACAGAAGAGCCCCGTCTCTCTTAAAATGTGACTGTGTGAAAAGGTAAATATACCAAGGACACGCAGAGGTCAAAAGTGTGTATACATTTATGAGTCTGCAGCGACTTCACACTGAGATTAAGAGCAGCGCTGCAGCTGATTTGTTATCGGAGCTCTAACCCGCTCGATGCAAAACACAACGTGACGGAACCTGACCTCCCAATAACAGGAAAGAGGAAGTGACCAGGGGGCGCTATAGAGATGCTAAACTCCCCTTTTAGAAAAGCCTGCATATCCTTTCTTTTCCAGCCAGGTACACAACCGGCTGTGTCCACACACTCAGCTGCTGCGGGCGCCAAGAGTTCAATACACTTTCCTCTGTTTCATTTCTGCTCAGTTTCATTGATAAATAAGACTTTTAGAAGTTTTATGTGACTTTAATACTCTGAATTCCCCCTCTTGCATGTCTTCTGAAGATGTGGAGAGAGGCTCGGTCACGTCCAGAGCTCGCCCATCAGGCGGGAACGCATGATGCCAGCGAGCTCAACGCATTGCGTGGCAGCAGACACCCATGCAGGGACATTGAGATGCTAAAGCTGCAGCTTGTTTACACAAGTTCCCCCCTTTTCTCCTCTGAGTGGCCGGCAGTTAGTCGGACAATAGGCACAATGTGGCCGTCGTCTGTGAGTGGGCCCGGCCGACAAGGAGAGCAGTCAGCTGGGAGCTCTGGTTTGCTCTGGAGTGAATGTTTGCAGCTGTGGGAGGGAGCATTGTTTTAACCCAGAGGGCCATGATACACACACAACTTTCTCTGGGAATACAGATGGTGAAAACCAGTCATGGTTATAATAAACAATGTTTTTGATTGCCACTTCAAATATTTGATGGTTTACTTTGTAGCAGTAAAATGTCGGAAAACAGCTTTACTTTAGAACTAGAAATATCTTCTCTAGTGGACAATCACAATGAAATCTGCTCAGTTCTGCAAAACCTAGAGATCTGTTTGATGACAACATTTTCCATCCAGCTCTCAATACCTTTCTTATTTGTTTAAGGTGAGAAAGTATTTATGACGAATAATCAGTCCGTGAGGTAAACTCAGGGTTAAGCAACAGAAGAAATAAATACTTAAAATAAAATAAAATAATTTAAAGATGGTTGTTACACGTTTTTAAAAAGCAAAAGTTACCTTTAGGGATATAAAAGTCAGATGTGTTATACAGATATCCACCATCCACCAAACATGACATTACTTTTTTTTATGCTTCATAAGGGGCGGACTACTTCCTGGAATGGTACAAAAACATTGGTATTAGATATAAACATTTTATCGATTTCTACTGCAAAATGCACATGGAGCTTGGTTTTATTTGCCAGCTTGACAGGATCTACATTTCTCCCACTTGATTACAAAGCAAAGATTAAAAAGAAACCGTTGATACAAACAAACGAATGTTCATCTCTTCATTGCTCTTGTACGAGTTGTTTTCTAAACCTGGACATCTCCTCCCGACTTCCTCCAGACTGCAGCTCTGACACGCCGCCTCGCTGCTCCCTCGGCGTATATTAAGTCCAACTAATGAGCTGGTCAATGTGACGAGAGGCGGCTGTGATCGATGTCCCCTCTGAATTGATGTGCTCTGCCAACGAAGGACACTGACCCGCAGAGAAATGTTGATGAAGTACCCGCCAGGAAACTCGCTCTTCCTCACTCTGAGGCTGGGATGAAGCTCGTGAACACGACGATGAGGACGTTTCGCAACATTATCACTGTGAATTTCAACAAACTGATGGAAGGAATCGAGGATTATCATGACGTTTAATGTTAGGATTTGAAATTTTTAACTATAGTCTTTGCTGACTGAACTCTTAACCAAAAAAGATAGGAACAATTTTGGCTAGATATAAGGCCTTCATACAAATGTTTTTAATAACCGTTGCTGTTTGGTGCCAATAATGGGTCTTTTGCTTGCCGCATGATTAACTTTTTTGATATTAAAGGATATTTTCCTTAGCTGCATTCAACATCAAATGGAGTTCACGGAACTGTTCCTCCTTTGGCAAAGTCAGTATGACGTTGTTTGGGTACGGTTGTTCCTGATGTTAACACAGTCAGGATTGTTTTGATAAAGCAGAAAACATAATAATCTTTTCTCCAATTGTAAACACCTTTTGCCCGTCATGGCATCTGCTGGGTCAAGGCCTTTCATGACGTGAACAGGTTGCCGAGCAACTATAACGTCATTGGGAGTGTCTTCCTGTTCACTTCCGTATTCCAAAAGCCAGGAGGATGGATTACGCCTGCACACTTCCGAGGAGGAGGAACGAAGATCTACTGTTATAAAATAGACAGGCACCGGATGTTCGTGGTGCTCTGATACAACTAGTGTACTGGAGGCCCATTGTTTTGCTGTAACCTGTTCATTGTTTCCTAAATAAATTCTTAATTGAGCAAACTGAGTTCGGCTCTTCTTCTCTTAAAGGATAAAAGAACACGCTTTAACATTATCTAGAAAGCTTAAAGTGGGAGGTTAATTTGTTTTAGCAACTTGCATCGAGTAAATCTTAAATCAGTAAATGTGTTGTTCATTCGATAGAGAAGTTCTGCATCATCGCCTGAAGTGACCCACGTCCGGTTGCTATCTGGGAAGTTCAAGTTTGTACTGTTTACATTTTAGTCAATAATTGATATGCAGTGTTTATTAGCCTTTAAAATAGATTACAGCCAGTACTATAACCAAAATAATGTTTTCTTTGTGATTTAAAATGTGTTATGTCATCCAGCTTCCTTCATCTTCTCTAATCCTAAACAATATCAAAGTTTTTAATCCAGTGGGAAAGACTGGGCTGAATAAAAAAAGAAAAAGATTCCAGAGCAGAATATATTTGCAGAAGATTATCACTCACTGGTGACCCCGAATAAGGATGAGCTGCATTTCTAATAGGCTTCTCTTAATGCTAATAGATAAATCCTGGCATATATATCCACTTTGACATTAATGACTAAATGTTACTTCTCAGACTTGTCGCAACGATGATCAAAAGTACTTCTCTCGGCTTTTTTTTCTCCCCCTTTCTCTTTAAAATTTCAGTTCTGTCTTCCTCTTCCGACTAATATTGTGGATAAAAGATTTCTGTATGTCAGGCTTAAAGAGGGGAAATCATTCAGTGACTCCGGCGCAGAAACTTTTGACGGCGCCGCAAGAGGGAACGGCTCTGAAGTTGTGGATGTTCTAATTATAGTTTTGTGTAGTTTCTTCAAACTGGATTTGAAATATCCATCAATCTAATGAATCTATTATCTACATCGCTTCTCTATGAGACGATATCAGCCGACATGAGACAAGAAGTGGGGGACAGCCTGGACAACATATGAAGAATGCAGGAGGAGGTCAGACCAGCTGTTTCCAAACCTGACCCACGATCAATGTTTTCCTTGATCATAGGCATGTGCGGCATAAAATGTAGAGCCAACGTGAGTGAATCTGAACCAGAATGTTATTTCAAAATGTTTGTTGGGTTTAGAATCAACACTCTTGTTCAGAACAGGAAGGAGCATTCAGGTGGGGAGATGCACCTGGGAGGAGCAAACAGAAGCCAGGACATGATTTACAAATTCCAACCGAGTCTCTTGCTGTCCCATCGGTCCCAATCACCAAAAGCTCCAGAATCTCCTCATCTCTCAAAGTGGAGAAGTCATCAACGTGCCTGCTGCATTCTCTCATTGCTTCTTTTTTTTATTTTTTGTAACTTCTTTTTATTTCCTTTAATCAAGTACAGTCATACAGTACATCACATCCAATTATTTTTAACATGAAATAAGGTACAAGTCTTAGGCTAGTGGGGTTAACTGTCCATGGATGTCTCGGGCCCAAGCCATCAGGGTCCAGGCATATCAGAATTAAGTTACTCATTAACATTGTCCACAAACACAGTACATCTCACCTAACATTACATCAAGACAATATTCCGGGAGAGGATGGCCTGCAGATGTCCATTACTTAAAAAAGGAAAAACAAAGAGAAAACAAAAGCAATATAAAAATATATATTTTGCTCATATCAAATGGAAGTGTAGAGCAATGGGGGACCGGTTGTTTTCTCTCTCATTGCTTCAATTAGACATTTGAGGCAGGAAAAGTGTCGGTAAATATGCAAGGTAACTGGCTCGGACCTCAATGGTCCTCAGTGGTCTGAAGGCAGCTACACAGAAACAAAGAGCAAACATCACCTTTCAGTTCAGAGTCTGACCTAAACCCAATCATGTCTCTGGACCATGAAAGCACCCTGAGAGTTTGTAGTTTGGTGTGAAACACTCTGCTGGTTCCCTCGTCTCTTCCTCTTCCATCTGGCCTTTCTCTGACTCTACTGCACAATAACCAATAAAGATAAAAATGTCTTTTAAAAAAAAAAAAAAGCCAGTGTCACACCCCGACTCGTCTGCCATTTCCGGGTCCTGCTCAGTATGCAGCGCGGGCAACAACTCAATTAACCAGAAGCCTCCAGCCATCACAGCAGCAGGCTGCCTCATAATGTTTCCCATAATGTTTCATCCAATTTGGAGAGTTTGACGTTTACCCCCTGCAGGACTGCAGCGAGAGACAATGACTGAAGGCAAGGGGGCACTGAGGTGGTGGTGGTGAGTGTGTGTGTGTGTGTGTGTGTGTGTGGTGATAAGGACTTCATTGCACAGGCCTGCAGGTGAGCTTGTATCATAACACCTTTTTTACCGCTAACTCTTGCAAAACTTTCCAAGTGCTGCTACAGTTTTTCTCCTGATTTTACTTGTACATAAACTTAACAGTCCACAAAAAAAAGTAGAACAGGTCTGTGTGTATATGTGTGTGTGAGACAGAGAGAGAGTGAGTGTAAAAATGATTCCATGAAATATTGCTCACTCTGCAGAGGTAATAGACTGCTGGGATGGGGGGAGGGGAGGGGTGTTTATAGCTCGGTACCATTGGATAAAGATAATGTTTTAGCAGAGTTTTCACGGAGCTAGAAGCCATAACATCGTCCACTCTGGAGCGAGACTCCTCAGAAGACGTCCTGTCGTTAGCGTGACCCTCCTGTCACCCCCCCAACACTCCCCCCCCCCGTCCCCCCCGTCTCTCGGACAGAGCAGCAGACTCCACCGCTCCTAAGTGACGGCGGTGGAGTCACCTCTGTGGAACTGATGCCCCCCGATCAGCGATGGGCTGGAAAAGCACGAAGACAGAACGGGAATAAGGGGGCGGAGGGGAGGAGGAGAACGCTGAGACAGCACTTTTCCCCCCCATCCCACAGAGGGAGAGAGAGAGAGAGAGAGAGAGAGAGAGAGAGAGAGAGAGAGAGAGAGAGAGAGAGAGGGCAGTGAGGGAGGGAGGGGTCTCATTTATGATTAAAAGATAGGGCCACATAGCCCCCGTGAGCCCGGGCCCATCAGTCTCCTTTAAAATGAGGCTCTAATGGCACCTGGGGAGGAAGGGGGGGGGAGCTTTGGGTGTCATTAACCAGAATCTCTGAATCCTTAATCCAGGGGAGGCTGCCTCTCGCCCGGGGAGAGAGAGAGAGAGAGAGAGAGAGAGAGAGAGAGAGAGAGAGAGAGAGAGAGAGAGAGAGAGAGAGAGAGAGAGAGAGAGAGAGAGAGAGACCACCTAATCTGCCTCGGAGCTGTGGTGAGGAGCTGTGAAGATTATAATACACAGTGTGGGTAATCTGTGGTTGATGAGTTTTCAACATGTTTGTGTGCTCGGGACGACAACATTAGAAAGTGTGTGTCTGTGTCTGTGTGTGTGTGTGTGTGTGTGTGTGTGTGTGTGTGTCTGTGTCTGTGTGTGTGTGTGTATCCATGTGTCCACAACTGCTGCGTCTGTCTTCAACACGTCGCTCCTAATGAGCAGGTGATTAACAATAATGTCTCTCATTAGTTAAAACAGGTTTCATAATGACACGCTGCTACAGGAAGAACCATCACTCTGCTGCTCTGAGATCCAACATGGCGTCTCAGCTTGGTTCACAGGTTTTAGTGAAATTTATTCTTTAATTTATTATTATTATTATTATTTGACACTAGATTGGTTTGTGTGGGGATTCTTATCACCCACATGCGAAGAAGCCTTGGAAGTGGAACCGCCTGGTCTTTCAAGTGCAGCCTCCGAAGGGGGAAACAGCTACAGACACTAAATGTTTGTGAAACTGAAGGGGAAAAAAGGCAAAAACCAATAAGGTGTGTTGATTATTCCCTGAAGAAATAAGAGCATTAGTAATTATATCATTTTCAATCACATTTTACCTTAAATGCTTTCATTTATCATTTTTCTATCAACTTTGGTGAACTAAATCTGAATTTAAGGTCCTTAGTAAAGTGGATACCAAAGTTCAGACCTCTGTGGTGTTCACACTTGTTTCCTCTCAATCTTCTCCGTCCTCTCTCTCCAGCCTTAGAGTCTTCCCACTCTCCCTCCTCCACCCTGACCTCCCTCTCTCGCTGGTTCCTCTCCTGGTTGTGTAACGGTGAGAAGCTTGCTGCCCGTTGCCAGCCCGTGTGTCACAGCCTCGGTCCAGAGGAATGCTAACATGTTGCAACCTGACCCAGTGTCTCTCCAGCGCTACCCAAACAGGACTGTCCCACCAGCCTGAAACCAACACCACGCCAGTTCCATCACTCGATTTCACATATCAGTATCTTTATAGTTAGAAATCGTCCATATTTTACCGGCCCTTGTCCAGCTGCCCCCCATAACTCTTACTTTGCCGGGGTCTCAAGCAACATATCCGTCTTATTTCGGGTCCCGCGTCTACGGCGGCGTTTCATAATCTGAAAGAAGATACACGGAGGCGGCTGACGTGATGCCACTGGAGGAGACGCAGCAGAGCCCAGTGTCGAGGGGAGAACATCAATCATGATGTACAACATTTCCATTTTTGACATTTCAACAGATTCAGAGACGAACTGCAGAGGTGCAAATCACTTCAGGCTTTTTTGCTCATTTTCTCCATTAGTAAGGTGGAATACTGTATATTAACATTAACCCTGTAAAACTGAGCTTGAAGTAGTTTTTATCTTTTGCTTTTGCAATATTATGTTGCTGTTTTAGATATTGCTAATATTTCTTATCTATAGTTTTACCTGCCTGTGGCTAAACATTGTAATTTTACTTGGTTAATGCTCCTGTTCTTATCGTACCTTGTGTCTTGTTATAACATCGTTTATATGAAAACAGTTGACTTAAAATGTGCTAAATAAAAAATAAAGGAATCTTTATTTATACCTGAGAAATAATTGACATTGCCTTCATTTAAAATGATGTTGAGTGAACACCCTTCGTCAAAAATGCTCACACATTAAAACAGTGGTTAAAACACATAAGTAAATGTAAATTATTGGAGAATTATAATGGTGTAATATAAATTGTCCAAATAATATCAGTATAATGAGTTTTAAAGTTTGTTGCAGAACCATTTTAGGAGTCGGGGTCATAGCAGCTAAAAGAAGATTCTTCAAATTCAGTGGCGGCTTGAAGTGTAAACCAATCAGTGTGATGGGATCCAGATGAGCGAGCCAATCAAGAAGTAGTACACTGTGGTGGATCTCCAATAATGGCTTCATTTAGAAAAAGAAAATGCCAGAGTAGATCAGGCGTTTTCCTCCCAGCTGAGTTGTGAAGGACACAACAAGTGAGAAGCACAGACATCAATGGTGATAAATCTGAGGCTGGGATGATCAACAGAATCCAAGGGGATTAGGAATGGAGGCAGCGGCAGCTCTGAAGATTGCATCTCCATAATCCAAGACCATCATGAAATCTGCCTCAACAACTCGTTTCTGTTTATCATTGGAAAACCTGTGTGCAACAGGCTAATCCGGCTTTTTACTTATCTGTTTCCTGTGACTCTCCCATCAGCGCTGGTGCGATCTGTTCGTGATGATTATATTATGCAAAGTATTGCAATCAATATACGTCTGGCTCGAGAGAATAATATAACAATTTCTCCTTATTTGCATTTAGTAGTAATCTAAGATCAATAGCTGCAAAAAAAAGAGATGATTACAGGCTTTCAGATTCAGCAACGCAACATACAAGGGTATCATCTGCGTAGAAATGATAATTTAAGGATATAACAATGTTATTAATATAAATGATAAATAGAATGGGACCAGGTATTGATCCCTGTGGAACTTCTTTTGTGACAGACAGAAATATTGATTTGGTTTTCCCCTGTTTTTGGTCTCCAGCTGCAGCATTTTCCATCCAAACCAATCAAGTCAATATACAGATAGAATGGCAACATGTTTCCTTTATCTCAGGCAGATAATAAGTCATTTATTATTCAAGCAGTGGCTTAGATCGTGTTGTGTTTTGCTCTTGAGTCAGATTGTTGGGATTTTAAAAGAGAAATGCTTTAAATAGGTGATTTACCAGATACCTCTGGATTTATTCTTGATAATTTGAACATTGCTGATAGTTATCTGGGTCATTTCTATCTCCAGGTTATGCTTGTTGACAAAGAATAATCAAATTCCTGTGTTGTTTGCTCAGTAATTAATGGAGCAGCCGTCCTCGGGTAAACAGATCCACATCATCTGGATTTCTTGGTATCGAGGGAAGGTTATGATTCAGACACACACAGAGGGATACATTGTTGGACATGATATACAAAATCATGTCCAACAATTTATCCAATTAATTCCTGGATTACTCGTGAATTGACCAGATCCTGTGCTTCCATTTTCAAAGAGGTGAGCAGCTGCAGCTACATGTCTATTGAAAGCCACACGTTATTTCATCAGGATCAGAGACCTCTAACTTTTTACAGATGAATGTGTTTACTTTATCATTCAACTATTTGTACAAGCTTCATGTTAGATGTATAAAAACGAGCAGAGGCCTCCACCGGGGCTAAAGATTTTTTGCCAGACCACAGTTTTTTGTTTTCTTCACAGTTGAATCCTTATGAAACCAGCGAGCCCGGCTTTTCTCATTTGTCTCTGTGAAAAGCTCTCACTGTAACCACGTCTTACAAAAACAACAATTACAGAAACCCTGTTTGATGTTTCAAAGCAGATTTCCTTCTACTTTTATATTAGATTTGTGTCATTTTGGCTGAGTTGACCTTAACAAAGGGTAGAGACACGAGATTCCTGACCAATAAGGGGAAACAGCCAATTTTACTGAGTTGCTCTGGAAATGTTCTGTTACTTTTCCTTCCAGGCCCCTGGTACAATATCCAAAAATTGTCAGCATGAGCAATTGTGAGAACAAATTCATGACGTTTCCAACACGCAAAGAATCAAAATATCTATTAACATGGATGGCACCGATGAAGTTGTCAACTTGTAAAGACAACAACTTTCAATATGAGCCAACGCCAAAATTCTCAAATAAAAAACACTACTTTCTGAAGCAGAATTGATCCGTCATGTTCTTCCTCCTGCAAACTCAGGCCCAAACTTATTGTTGTGTCTGACCTGGACAATCTCCTCCTGCCTTCCTAATATGTAAAAGTCAAACCCCAGAGAAAGTTTGGACGCAGTTTTCTGGATATTTTCCTGGTGGTTTGTGTCTGAAACCAGTTGAAGCAAACCTCAGAGTTTCCCCATTGAACCATTCATTTATATGTGTGATCACAGGGATGGTTTGTCGTTAGATTCTGTGGACAGTCGAGCTGAGGAACTGTTTGTGTTTCCAGTGTGTGTCCAGGGGGCCACACTGGACAGACTGTGTGTGTTTGTGTGTGTGTGTTGAGGGGAAAGGGGGGTTGTTGACAGGGGTGGGGTGGCCCTTTTAGCACGTTCATAAAAGCGACATTTAGCATTGTCACAACAACTGCTTAGGAAAAGCCAAGCCTCCATTAAACAAGGGCAGTGATGCACTGCACAGCCACCAGCCCTGGACTCGCCCTCAGCGTGACTTACTGCCGCGGCTGCACACAGCTCCCACTACACAGCAGCATTACAGAGTTTTCCTGAGTGATTTCCACTGTGAAGTTATGGTGTTGATTAGCACAGTGACAGGTGCCATGATTAAAATGGCTGATAGTAATAGTGCAGCATTCATGCATTGACAACTTTGCTCTGCATGGCTTTGTGAGTGGTGATGTATGACACCATTAGGGTAACCTCAGGGCCCTGGAGGACACTTATCTCCCTCGTCACGTCCTTCACACTTCCCATTCTCCCTCCGACAAAAGGACGCCTGCTCCCCAGTCTGCATGCTTATGAAGTGTGTGTGTGAGTGTGTGTGTGTGTGTGTGTGTGTGTGTGTGTGTGTGTGTGTGTGTGTGTGTGTGTGTGTGTGTGTGTGTGTGTGTGTGTGTGTGAGAGAGAGAGCAATATGTCTGTGATCTGTTCACTGTCCGTGTCTGGTGTGTGAACATGAACACTGGTTTATGTGAAGTATGCTTTATTACGTTTGTGTTACCATGTTGGTGAGAGGTTGGAGCTTTTTGATTAGAGGTGATTACAGGCAACTGTATTCTGTTCCTTTTACCCGACAATAAATTACATGTACACATTTGTATATATTATGAGTAGTTTTCTAACACTGAGCATAAGATTTCATTTCTCACTTTGGATTCTGTATTTGTTGTGCATGGGTTTTAAATCCTCCCTTCTCTCTGCATTCACTTTTACTGATTCATACAACAAAATAAATAATAATTGAATTCACCGTGATCAGACAGTATGAATCCTACATGCATGTCATTAAAACTTCAACATGTCCCGACCACACAGTTGTGCAGGAGGTGATAGCTGCTCTCTAAAAATACAGCATGCTGAAGGCGCCGTGCTTCGTTTCTGGAATGTCAAGGGATCCATAGGAGGATCATTACACGGGGGGGGGGGAGAGCTGGCCTGTCTTTTCATTTGAGTTGCATGGAATCCACATATCTGTGCTTTGAGTGGGAAGCAATGAATCTATAGTCTGTATTAGATATAAGTACAGTATTAGATATAAGTACAGCCATGACATTAAAAACCCGGGTGCTATATCTGCCGATTCATTAGGTGTCCAGAGACGTTCCTGGTGGATTAGTTTGTGCCGTGAATGACATCCTCAGTTTAACTTGGGATCATTGCGACAGAAGATAGAATGATCGTCACTATAACAACTTTGGCGTCTTCTCGAGTTGTAAAAAAAATCCTGTCTCCTAAGTTATAAACAACTCTGCAGCGTTTTAGCGACTGATTATCCATGAAACTTTAACCGGGCGTCTCAGGATCCCGTTTCATGGTCCTACACAGGACATGAAAAACATGTCCGGGTGTGGTTTTGGTCTAAAGTCCACGTGAGATTCAAGATTCAAGATTCAAGATTCAAGATTCAAGATTCAAGATTCAAGATTCAAGATTCAAGATTTTTATTGTCAAATGCACAGAGATAACATGAAGCAGTCGCTGGCAATGAGATACTTGGGTCACAGGCTCTCTTTAAGCAATGCTCAGTAATTTCAACCAAAAAAATAAAATAGAAATAGTATAAAATAGAATAGAATAGAATAGAATAAAATAGAATATCAATAAAATAGAATAAAATAGAATATCAAAAATTTCAAATAGAATATCAAAAATTTCAAATAGAATATCAAAAATTTCAAATAGAAAATAAAATATGTATACATGAAGAGAAAAATGAAACAAAAATAGTTCAATTTGTGCAGTAGTACAAATATTAAAATATGCTTTTTACGGTGCTGGTGCAAATATGCTAATATGCCAGGGTGCTGGTTTGGTGGAGTTATTGCAGTTCAGATACTCAGAAAGTTACTTCAGAACTCGCCGTCATGTGTCACCTCAAAAAACACTACACACTGTTTTGTGCTTATGGCGACAAATTGCGTGACGATCGTGAACATCTCCCTAATGCCCTTGGGGGCGTGTACGTCGTGCTGCGCTGGGCAAATGTTTGTGAGAACACCTCGGTAAACATGCACATCCTTGGGGGGGGTCAGCCAAGGGGTGGCGGACACCCAACCCGCACCCCCCCCTTACCTCTGATACTGCAGTCATGTCAACGGAAGTGTAAGGCAATACCCAGTTTTCCTAACAAGTTGAACCCGGCCGGAGGCGCCGTGGCATCCCGAGCCTCCCAGCTCGTCCCCTCGCCGCTTCAGAAATACACACACACCCTTATTTTTGGCGCCATGCAACCCCTTAATTATTTCAGTGTGCTGAATTTGAGACGATTATGTTCTTAAGGTTTTTGCGGTGGGGTGGGGGGGCACGGAGGCTACGATACCGAGGAACGGCGAGAAGGGAACAGCGAGGGCGAAGGGATATTTCAGGGAGGGCGAGGGGTCAAGTTTTTGGAGGATAGACACACACACTCGCACTCTCACAAGTACACACACATGTACAAACTGCTGTCCCTGTCTCTCTCTCTCTCTCTCTCTCTCTCTCTCTCTCTCTCTCTCTCTCTCTGTCCTCTGGCCGCTGCTGATGAGAAAAACAGACACAAGTGCTAATCTCTCTCTTTCCCTGCGATTGATAACATTTGTAATTGAAGTGCTTACTATGGAGCGCCAGCTTCCTCCGACTCGGACGGTGGTTTCCAGGTTGTCTAAGCTAGGGGGAGTGGGGGGGGGTTCTGAATGTGTTAAGAGTGTGCAGTGTCCACACAGCCGTTAGCAAACACATTTTTTTGGGGGGGGGCTAGGATCAGATTCGGTGCACCCTGAAGGCCAGCTGAGTGATTGATGCCAGCGCTGGTTTTATTTGTGAAAACATTTATGTTAAACAACATTTGATGAAGACTCAACAAACCAGGTCAAAGTCGTTTTATTAAAACATGCAGACGTACTGTACATTGTACCAGAGTGGAGGGAAATACTCACACATTTTACAAAAACAAAAGTATTACTAAAGTTAAGATAACTAATTTTAGAAATACTCAAAGTTTTACAATTCCACACGGTCTTCTTCATTACTATTGCTCTAATTGGATCAGTGGTCCAATTCCCCTTTAATTATTAGTAGCTGATAACAAAATAGAAAACAATGTAACCCAATGCTTTTTTTAAATGTAGTTACTAGAAAGTACAAATATTTTCTGACAAATTTAATGGAGTAAAAGTGAAAAGTACCTGAATATAAATCTGTTTAACTAAAGTATCTGCTGAAGTACAATAAAAAAGTAGATGTTCTTTTACATGTAACTAAAAATACCCTCAAAAGTATTTGTTGTGCCTGTGACAGCTGATATTGTGAAATCCGAAGTTAAGAAAACCGATCCCTCATTAATAATTATAATTAAACGTGTTACCGGGACGATCAGAACCCGAGTTGACGACGGTGATTAAAATGTTTCCCGGTTGAAAATCTCACTTGTTATTTGATGACAAACACCTGTTTGTTGCCGGTGAAGACGTTTGTGCGCCGAGTGATGTCATGGAACAGCGTGAATATAATTAGAGTAACGACGCATTGACGTGTGCGACGAACACGAAACATGTTCAGGGGTATCAGGTCTGTGTTGCAGAGGATCCGTTACACAACTTTGTCCAAATTTAGCCGCACTACGGTTGTCGAGTGCGAAGTAGAGTTATCTTGTGAATTTCTCATATTTCATTGTGTCATTGAAGTTATCTAAAAGTTTTTAAATCATTCGGGAGGGTTAAGACATTGACTGATATGCAGCAATTCCCACGTATCAGATTAAAATACATACAACACCTTTATTAAATGTTTATTAAGGAGAATAGTCTCAACGAGTCCGTCTCTGTCTGATAAACACGGAGCAGAACTCATCAGTGCAACAACCCGCAGATCAATAACGACTGAACAAGAATAATAGCTTCCACCTTAAGAGACACATATTCCAATTAAGCCCGGTTTCCACACAGACACTTGGCATTTTGAGAGAAGCCGCCGGGTACATCAGCAGTTAAATATAAACATCCAAAACCCCAACCATTGATTATTTGAGACAATTTTTTTCGTGCGGAGGAAGAAATAAGAGCTCGGGACGGAGAGAAAGAGAGAAAAGAACAGATAAATGATCTCCCGCTGGTTTAATCTCCGGGAAAGGCCAGGTTCCCTTCCCTCCACATTTGTGCTCGGTTTAGTATTAAAGTTTCAAAGTAAGTTGTACAAATGACCTACAGAGATCGCGGCTCCCAAATGGCAAGTCTAAAAGGAACAACTCGGATAAATCAGGGAGCGAAACCCGAGTCCGGGGCTGTTGTCAGAGATTTATCGGCAGCTGTATTTTTCTAGTGTCAACTGATGTTCCATGAGACGTGGCCAGCGTCTTACATTGCCTGCGCCCGTGCCCCCCCCCCCCCAGCCGCACGTATCCACACACACACACACACACACTGACACGGACCCCCCCCCGACCCACACACACACAAACGCACACTGCCACTCCATCAGCGGCCGGCCAGCATTTAAATTTGAGAGCTATTCCTGCGAGACTGTTAAACACGACAGATTGAGATGAGTGGCAAACCTCTAGAGCTAGCATTAGCCCACTTATCTTATTAGTGGGGCAGCTCGCACACATTCGATACCTTCCACCCCCCCCCACCCACCCGGCCGGCGCTGCTGCTGCTGCGGCTGGCCTCAGGGAACCCTGCGTTGCTTCAAAGACCAGATCTGGCGTCCTGGTGGCTCAGCATGCTGGGAGCACTGGGACGCATACCAGGACCGTGTCGGTTTGAATTCAGGCCGCGGCACGTCTTCCTCGTCACTGCATATTTTCCAATAAGTTTTCAATGTGAATTATTTAATGAGTAAATAGTTCCAAACTGGTTTTAGTGGATGGAGAGACTGAAAAGTAGGAACTGCTTCAGAAGGGACTCGAATCATCACAGTTAATTCATGACTTTTGATTGAACTTCCTTTAGGTGGCAGTCGGGATTGGCTTCTCTATTTAAAATGCAGTTACCTGTTTGAATCTCAATCATGATTGAAATGCAAATAGTAATAAGAATGCAGTTTTTATTTTTGATGGCAGAACCATGAATCAAACTATCTCAGTGGGATTTATGTGATTCCCTCCAACAAGGAGCTTGTGTTTTCGCCCCTTGTTTATTGGTCTGCTTGGACTTTTTTCCACTTTCTTTAACACTGTTAGAAATTGTTTTATTTCTCAGGGAATAGTTCATGGATCTGGATTTGTTAAAATGCAGCTTGTGCGTTTTACTGCGTTTTATGAGTGTGTGCAATTTAGTGCAGGTTCGAATAAATAAAAAAAGTGCAGCTAGTAAAAAAACTGGAGCTAGTAAATTAAAATGTGGTTTCAGTGTTGGGCCTTGATTGAGGTATAAACTCATAATGTCATATTAGTTCTTATTAAAACAGCCTGGACAATTACATCATCAGTTCAACACACACATTTTAAAACTTTTCACAATTGTTTGGTGCACAAGCTTGAGCAAAACACAGATGGTCTAAGTTCATTTTATTAATGAGCTTTAAATGTTAATTTCAGTAGGAGTAGGGGTCTCTGGCTGGTCAAATATTTAACACACTAACACGAAATGAAAGTATATATTCAAAGAATGTATAAAACAGATGTTTAAAACATATTAAACAAAAACTAGATTTAGAAATTAGGGCTACAATTAACAATTGTGCTCATATATTGATTTGATTTGTAATTAAGCCACTTGTAGTATTGAAAGCGATCTCTTTAAAATTCTGCTTAATTTACTTTTTTTTTAAAACACAAAGACAAGCAGCAGTCACAGAAAACTTCCATAGCTGGACCCAGAAAGTAAAAAATGTTTTTATTCATTATGAATCAATTTAATTTAATACAATAAAAGCAGAAGAGAATATGAAGAGAATGAGGCTGAACAAAATGGATACGACCAGAAAGATCTCGAAAAACTGATCAATATCAGCAGATAAAAAGAGAATCTTGTTGTCTTGTTTTTTTTAAATGATTATAACAAAAATAGACACCTGATCAAAATATAACTAATTGAACTTATATTTGTCCAAAAAATATGTTCCTACGCACAATTTTTGCAGCGGCGTGCGTCTCTTCTGGAAATGACCCAGTTTGCTCAATCAGCTGTGACTGACAGGTGAGTTGTGTGGTGGTAATGATACGGTGTAAAAGAATCCTGGTGTGTTACTGTAAGTAGCAACACATAAGTCTAACCTTTAGCTGCTTACTGAAAACTGAGCTGACCAGAGCTGCTTTGATGATTTGAACCCGTGCTTATGCATCAAGAACACACACAAACACACACAGACACACACACACACACACAGATACACACACAGCTGCACACCCGGCACAGCAACATACAAATACTTATTTTGTACTTTGCAAGCCGGTGTAAAGTTTACCGCACCTTGACTGCTGTCGTCCCCCGCTAAGCCTCATGGGTAAGAGAAAACAGCCTGTGATCTCTCTCAGATCCCTTCCTGTTGGTTTACTTTGGGCGGCAGGTGAAGGATAGTCAACTGTCTTTCCTTTCTCCTGCTCGGTTTCTCACACACACACACACAGGCACACACACAGACACACACACGGTTACACAATCCTCCCCATCAGCACCCTGGTGTAGAAATCGCTTACCAATACTCTTTGCTATTCTTGAAGGAGGCGTGTGAACATGTTGGGTGGGCAGACGGGCACTTCACTGATCACCTGCCTTTCTTTAGCACACACTTCACCCCCCACCCGGTCACTCTCTCTCTCTCACAACCCTACACACACACACACACACACACTCGTCACCATAAAACAGGTTGTGTTGTCAAGTTGCCTGTCACCATGCTTGTTCCTCTGCACCATATATGAGCTCTCTCAGCTGTTCCTCACTGTTGAACCACAATTAACCCCACACACATGCATGCTCACACACACACACACTAATGCACCCACACACGCGTGCACACCCACACACACACACGTGCACAGACATCTACACATAGTTTGCACTCTCTGTCTCGCTCTTTCTCGCCGCTGTTGCCCTTTCACTATCAGCTCACAGGCTGGAACCTGATCCTGCAGCAGGAGGCTCGTTCACTCCGTCTGTCAGTGTGTGTGTCAGCGGGCGAGTTTACAGCATTTCTGCAGTGTGTGTGTTGCGATGCATGAAAATAACTGCATACACTCAGGCCATGCCGCTTAATTATCAAAAAATAAATGTACTTTGATTGGTTTCTTTTTCAGATAAACAGGATAGTCAGGTTAGATGTTAAACTCATCGACCATGAGTGAAGTAAAGGAAAGGTCTGTCAGCGTAAACCCAAAGATGAAAAGAGTAAAAGTTTGATTACAACAACTTTTCTTTTTGACCCCAAACTCAACACAACAACTAAAATATCAGATTTAAAGGCCTCATATCAGGAATTAAAGAGGTTATACCAGGAAAATGATTCATTGAGTTTTGAAATGAAGCAATTAACTCTATAACATTTGTCGCCCCTCACTTCATGTAGAATCAGAAGATAGGATTTTCTGGTATTTGACCAAAAGTAAAGAAGAAAAACAGAAGAAGAAAGAAAAGAGGAAATCTTGTCGTCTTCCGCTTGGAAAGATGAATCAAATGTTTTCTGAGTAAATCAAAGTGTTGATGCATCTGATCTGTCACCAGGCTGTCTGCTCTCTGTCTGGAGTTTGGGGACACATGCACTTTTTCAGAAATATCGACTCCACTCACACACGACAGATGAAGAGAGATAATGTTTTGTTCCTTTGATGTTTCTGCAACAACATCATTTTGTCCTAAATCAAATTTATAAACATCTGACTGCAGCTTTTTTTATTATTTGAATGAAGACTTGAGGTGTCTGGGTTTTATTGGCAAACATTTGATTTCCTAATATACCTTTTTCAAATCCGTGTTCAAACATCACTTGATGTGGCAAGTTGCCCAAGACCAGAAAATAGTAGTAGTTATGTTTATTAGAGAAACTAGTGTTTAAAAGCCCTGATGAACACATGTGTGTTTTCAGGAGTTGTTGTCCAGAGTCGGGACCTTGTGGGTCTCGGCCAGGACACCAACAATGACTTGCCACCGTAGTTTCTCAGGCTGGTATGGAGGACGGTGAGCAGACCTGTGCCCAAGGAACGTAGGTCTTTGTATGGAGGTGGAGGAGCTCAGACAGGTACTGGGGGGGGCCAGGGGATGAAGGGAGGTACAGGTGAGGAAGAGGATTTTCTATGTGATGTGTGACATGACCATTCTTCATTTGCTCAATGAGCGTCTTGCAGGCAGTGTGGTTGCTAGCATGAGCCGCACGACTCACTACAAGTACTTGTACGACCAGAATATACGTGGTTTCATACCATAGTGTCCAAGTTTTTAGTTTGGAACATAGACCTACCTTAATTCAGGAAAATACAGTAGTTACCAGAAACCTCACGTAGAAGCTCAGCGGCAGGCGAACAGCAGATACGCTTCCTGAAGTAACACCAGACCTGTGTGAGATGAACCCAAATTTGAAACTACATGTATTATAAATTCACTTCTACCAGCATGTGAACCCTATTGCCAACCAGTCAGTTGGCTATAATGACCTTTCTAGTAAATCCACTTAAAAACGAGTTGCTGGTGTAATTGAAAGCTTTGCGCAGCTACATGTGCAGTGATATTTGTCAACAGTCCCTTGGCTACGAACAGCAACACTTCACCACGCAGCCGGAGCTCCCGCCAACGAAACACAATACAGTCGTGCAAAGTGTTAGAATCCCCCCCAACTCGCTCCATCACCATTTCCAAAGTCATCTGATGGAGATATTACCTAAATGGCTGGCAAGCTGTGGGCTGCTAACTAAATGCTAATATGTGTCAGGGGCTGGGTGAGGATTTATGGCTCGCCATCTGCTCAGCAGCATATAGTACAATGTTAACTTACAATGTTAGCTTTGATCAGGACCTCCCTGTTCATTCCTCCCAATCACTCATCTGAGGAGGAATTAGCACCGAGTTCTTTCTCCGTCAGACTAATCACGTTCTGTGCTCCGTGCTTCTCATTTGAATAATGATTCATTAGAATCTGGGGACTGAATACTTGTTTTTGAAAGTGTAGATGATGGAACAACTGGAACGCTGTCGTTATCTGATTCATAACGAGATCAGGAGGTTTGTAAATGACTTCATAGGTCACCTGGTCCCACCTCACCACTGCAGACATGTATGTTAATTATTATTTTAATATATACTATATAGGGTAAATAATTATAAACATATGACATAATAATGATTTTGCCCTCATGTTCATTTATGTTTGTATAGTAGTTTATAATAATAGTGATAGCAGCAGTTTTACATCACATTGGTTTATTATTACTGTTTTAATGATGATGATATTACATAATTTATTTAGTATAACTATAGTATAAACACCACATCCAAAATCACTAAAAATAGACATGCACCATGGACTAACACACACACACACACACACACACACACACACACACACACACACACACACATACGTACACACATCTACTTCATCTCTAACCATCATCATTTAACAATCATTATCATTCAAATCATTCTTTCTGCTTTATGTTCTGTCCTCTCATTATAAAAGTGTTTCTTTATGTCTTATCTATCTTGTTTATCCCTTGTTTTTGTCACCATTGTCACAAATTAACTAAAAAAAGACCTGATTATACGACGTTATTCATGTTAATAAACTTGGAATAATCCTATGTTCAAGACGGCAATGTAAACAACATCAGATTCTCCGGTGTGGGATTCTGTGAAATGAGTCGAGCTGATCTATGAATAAACAGGTGAACATCTCGACGTGCAGGTTCTGTGGACCGAGTCCTGCAGCCAGGCCTTTCTCGCTGCAGCTCAATTTCAGCATCAACACAGACCAAGCAAACAGCCAATTCCAAAACAGGCAGATTTAGAACAACACTGCACTAGTGTATGAATAAAAACTCCTTCTGTGTTGCTTTTTTTTATTCCTCCCCTATGAACTCGGCATTTCCAGTAAACAATGAAATAAACCTCCCGCATCTGACAGAGCACTTTGTCTTTTGAAAACATTGTCGAAAAAATGTCATCGAAGGGCGAGCGGCGTCTCTGCACTCGCAGCTCGAACCCTGTGAGCGAGATTTAATAGAAGCCACAAATGAACTAACCATTTGCTCGTGATCTATATGGATCTGTGAGGGAAAATAGTGAACTTTGTGAAGAATTCCATCCAATCCATCTGTCCAAACAAGTTTATTCTAGCATTTGTCTTCCCCGAGAAACCTCCGGGCCCGGAGCGTGCCTAATGTCATTTGATGAAACAGTAAAGATTCTCCATATCTCCTCCACCGTAAAAGGCTAATTGCTGTGCTGCAGTCAGATTTACATCCTCCCCATTCTCCTTTATGCGCTCAGGCATCTGTAAGCCCTCACGCTGCCAGTCTCCAAAGGGGTGTATGTTATGATCGCGTGTCAGCGAAATCAATCCTTATCAATTTTAAAGTTCAGATTTTTATTTCATGGCTTTCCAGGGAGCGCCTCTCAAGCGAAAATGACTATCCCGGCTCGGTCTTTTCTCTGCCCCCCCCCACCTCTGTTCCAATCTGCGTCCATATTGATTGTCTGTGTGCGCGGCTCCCCTGCGGTTCCTCGCCCCCCCCCGGCAGCCCCTGACCTGTTGTCAGTGTAACTGCCTGAAGACATAGCTGAGTTAAATAATGTTAACTAGAACCAGTGATCTGTCTCAGTGCAGCTTCACCGACATTAACAAGCTCTGGAATTGTCGTGTCTCCTCTAGGAGTCTAGAGAGAGATCACCAGAGGTCAAATATGGTCAAACACAGACGATTGCCTTTTGTTTTACTAAGTGAGAGGAAGAATTACAGTCTTTTTAAATGCGTATTTTTCCAGTTATTCATTTTGGATACAGCTATTGTTCTTTTCAGGCACGAGTAGGGGTCAAATATTGAGGATTAATGTATTAGGACTGAATGATTATTTATTAGACCTTTTCAAAATAAGTGTGAAATGATTGGAAAGCCCATCGCACACTGAGCTCCACCGGCCTCAGACGTCACGGATTCATAACGTGTTTTAAGACCTGCAATGATGTCTGGACTTTGAAGGATGAGTGAGCCCTTGTGATAATATTATTGAAATATGTCGATGATGACCTTTAATAACAAGGAATTGACGCCAAACTGAAATAATACAAATATCTCTCACGTAGAGGACGCTGACAAAGATATCAACTTGGAAAAACCACGAGATCAAAGATATTTTGGTGATAAGATACTGGTGTATTTCTGCATGATAAACCCAAGTGCCACCGCTCACCTGAATGTTTCAGAAATGTTCCTGTTGTACCTGGACGATGTTCCGCTGCGTTCTCCAGACATTTTCCACAGGTCATGTGTGAATATAGCTAGTCTATATAGAAAGCACAAACACCTTAAACATTTAGTTTATTGTAAGGCCTACAAAGACACAATAAAACAAATCATGTCAGTGTGGCATCACTTATAGTTCCATCACAAGTTGCATCAACTGTTCAGCAACTCAATTAAACATGTGATGTATCTGCAAAGGCTCAGATTTAAAACTCAGCTATCATCGCAGATCGTAGTTTTAATTAAACAGCAAATCTTTAAGGGAAAATGTAAAATAAAGCTACATCTACGTTGCCCACATTTTCTTGACCTGCTTTGAGAACAACAACAGAGAAACACTTTCCGATGGTGCCCAGTCCAAGCATTTACTGGCAGCCAACAAAGTTTACCCCCTCGGTTTCTTTGACTCTTTTCCTTTTACAACTTGTGTCAGGTAAACATTGAAGTGCTGAAGATTAGACGGCAAAGGCTGTTGTCCACATTGTGTGTTAGTTCAAGTGTGTGTATATGTGTGTGTGTGTGTGTGTGTTTGTGTACTGGGCAAGGGATAGCGGTGAGGCCTCCAAACAGTAAACTAATGGTTCAGCGCTAACTGCCCACTAAGTGGGTGGGACAAGGATGGCCTGACCCTGCTGGCCTTCCCACCAGTCCCCTCTAACAGCTTTGGCCTCGGGGTCAGCTCAATTTCCCCACTGCTGAGTGGTCATTACGGAGCACAGCTTTGATAAATGCTCACGGCTGCTGCTGCTCACGCTGGCTGGAGGCGCTGCACATCTTCCAGGCGCAGAATTCTCCACTGTGCAGTCACACAGACAGAAAGAAAGGAGGGAGAAGACGTGGAATAAAGAGAAAAATAAAACAAAAGGCGCAGGGATCAGGAAGGAAAAGAGGGTGAATGGCAATCAACTGGAAAGCGATAATGAGAAGAAGAATGAAAAACAACCCAAACTGGACCCGGACCCCCGGTGTTACGTCCCTCCTCTCGTTGCCTAGCAACCCTGTTGATCCGAGTCCGCTCCCATTTCCACTCAGACAGAAAAGAGGTAGAACGAGAAAGATAAAAGAGGCAGCGAGGGTAGAGGAGGAAAAACAAATCAGATGAAGATTGTTACAGACCCCGGTGACTGCCCCGATCTGGCTCACTGTGTCTCTCCGTCTCACTTCCACTGAGACAATGTTGATGAAAACCGAATGCAATCATCTCTCATTCTCCAAAAACACTCAACACCCCCAACGTGCTCGCCTGAGCTCCACGGTTGCTGCCCCATGTTTTCAGCCTGGTTTTACCTCAACACCATTACTGTATTGTCGACTTATTTCAAAACCATAAACAGAACCAGAGGGCCTACAGCCGCTAGTTCGGTGTGTGAGACCATTTAGCATCCAGGCTAGCTAAGCACTGCACCTGTTATAGAGGCAAGCTAAGTTCATGGAAGCTAATTGTGAAGCTGTGCTAGCTGCTGCTGTCATTTACCCGCAAACCTGATCAAACTGTGTCATTAACGTGTATTTAAGGTGCACGGTGTTATTCTACGTTGTGTAGAGTTAATGAGTTACTGTTTTTTAAAGTCCACAGTTCAAGCTTTAGTCATCATCCTTCAGTCTCTGCCACCGTCCATCAGCTTATATAACATTTCCTCTTTTTATTCTGCATATTCATAGTGACTTGCTGGGACACTAGGATTGTGTTGGATTAGTGGCAGTACATCTTCCTCATGTATAAATAGTCTAGTGTCCTGTGCGCTACTCTGGGTTGGAGGTTTCACGTCTACTAGAGCTGACAGTCAAGTAATTTACTGCCAGTCTTCATCGAACCTAGATTAGAGACCAATACGCCCCAGTTCCTATTCAGAAACCTTTCACTCTCTTAAAGGAATAGATAAGATAAGTCGGGTTACACATATTTTGCTCAGGTCCCTCTGCAAAGTCCCAGGATATTATGGCCACTTTTTATTTTGATATGCATTAGTGCACCATTACAGTATCACGGCTTATGACGGTGATATGGTATCACACCGCTGCCAATACCATGACCATCGTGATAGTAAACTTAAACTACTGACAATTACAGTGTTATAACACAATGCTTTTTATAGTGAGTGTATGAATGAGTGAAAGTGTGATACGTGCACATGTATGAGTGTGTGTAAATGTCTCGGAGCCTCGGAGAGATTGATGTGGTGCAGCGAGCTAAAGTAGCCTCACACCTCCCCAGCTGCTCTGTGTGAGACACAGGCCGGCTGCTGCTGCACCGACTGTCTGAGTCTCAGCACAGACACAGATCCCAGTTAAACTGGTTCACCATTGAACCAGTATACCAGTGAATAATAGATCTTTCATCAGTTACTGTGGGCTAACTTGCTGTCCTTCCTCACCGTGCTGGACATAATACAACTATTAGCTCGATGAGTCTGGAGCACTGCATCCACTTTGGGCATTTACAGGTTCTAGTCTTAAGATTGTTTCAAAGCCCAAAACTTTGAGGCTTCAGTTTGTGTTGCTGTTGCACTGTTGTACACATGCACCCACAATTACATACACATGTATGAGTGTGTTGGTGCATTAAGGGGTTTCTATTATTATACTTCACCTTTAACACCATGTTAAAGCCCTATGAGACGAATTGTGATTTGTGAATATGGGCTATACAAATAAAATTTGATTGATTGATTGATTGATTATTTAGTGCAACTACTGTTTCTAAGGGTATCAGCATATTGACAGTAGATTCAAAAAATGGGTAAATTGACTTCCTACTTCCCAAGTTAACTCCCATACTTCCAAGATCAAGGAGATGAATTAGAAAGAGATTATTTTGCTCAAAAATATAGTAGAATATGGCATCAAATAAATTCCCTTTCCCCTCAGATCATGACTTAACATGAACTTAATACTGTAAAAATACATCTGACAGCTTGCGTTAATCTGATATGAATATAAATTGCATATGTATAATATAAGGAATATGTTTGAAGAACAAACTTTTTGAGTGAAATGTTTGATAGAACTTTCTCAAACATTCCTCGTCCTGTTTCCCACGTGTGTGAATACGACCCAGATGTTGTCGTCACACTTTCCTTTTCTGCAGTGTTTGCTGTTGTGTGTAAATTTACAGACTCACTCAAACACAAATTAACAGCTGCGCCGACTCTGAAAACAAACACTCCCAGACACGGAAAACCAAACCGAGCACCGGAGCGCCGTCTTTGAACTGGGAGAGTTGAAAGGCTCTCAGGCCGAGGAGCGGTATGTTCAGTACACATGTGACATGTGTTTGTTTAGTCAGAAATGAAAGTGATGTCTGTGGAGCAGGCAGCTGTGATTTTGACACCTTCTCTGCATGGGGACTCTCGACTGAGCTGAGGTTTTCTTGTTTCTTACCTTCTCTTAACTTACCGGGGTTATAGCAACACTTGGTAGAAAGTTAACTTGGCTCTTAAACCCATTCTTTTCAACGGCGTTTGCAGAGAAAGAAACTTTTTTCACTGCGTTGACGTCCAATAGAAACAAAGCATCCAGCATACAAACTGATATTGTATGTTTGAGACATTTGTTCTGTCAAAACACGAGAGAAAACCAACCGATAAAAGATGATTTTGATCTTTATGTCCCGGCACGATGCAGTTAAATGAAAGAAGAACTATTTTCCCCTCATCTTATACATGTACACTGTAATAAAGTAAATAGTTATCATGTAAAAAAACGAGAGTCAGAGGAAGCAGGAGGGAGGGGGGGCGGCGGCGGCGGGGGGGAAGGCGGAGCTGCAAAGGTACCAGACTGGCGGTGAGATATTGTGGAGTCTGCCAGTTCCACCATGATGTATTGGGAATCACTCGCTCGCTAATTACCTTAAATTAACAGTAGAGTTGGGTGTGACAGTTCACGTAACTGTTTTTTCTGCTGCTACAGATGAATGGGCTGGAGGAGGGGGGGGCTGAGTTGATGCCAGGATGCTGTTGACAATCGAATTCTCCTTCAAACTCCGTCTAATCAATTTATCTCCCTCCCTCTCTCCCTCTCTCCCTCTCTCCCTCTCTCTCTCTCTCTCTCCCTCTCTCTCTCTGTACATATGAGCCGGGAACAGAATCGGGCCAGTGAGCCTGTGACGAGGTTCACAGATTTCTGTGCCGCCGTTTCAGCTGTGAGATTAGTACTTTGATGATGTCTTTGTTTGTGAATCCGCCCATTACCATTGCTTTCCTAACGTGGGAACAGAAGTTGTGCCATTAAGTCAAATAGGGAATAGACCGTCCAATGGCATTTGTCGTACAGCTACAGAATGTGGGTACTTTGGCGCATTAGTTTATATCATAAACTGTATTTATCGACGACATGAAAGCTTCTTCTTTAGCTCTATAACTACAGTGTAGGTCATATATCCAAGGTTAGTAGTTTGGACATGGACGTAAAGTTAAGGGACAAGCTAAATTCGTAAAGATTTGTTTGATATTTAACGCAATTTTTGTTATCACATTAGTGTACGTTAGTGTTGTTTTTCCTAATATTGCTTTTGTCTTTTTAGATAATTGATGCTATAAAAACGTGGTGAAACAGCAAACTGGCTCGCCATTGGTCGAGAATGTGTTTTCCCGGGACTTTGATACCACAGCTCCACACCACGATCACTATACTGTGCCTTCTCTGGTTCTAATTATGTCTAAAAAAACAAGATGGTGGCACCTGTATCAGAATATTAGCTTAACCGGAGAAAGTGGAGACGCATGCATTTAAATAAACAGTCTTTGGTTTACATCTGCACTTTGCGTTGCCATGTGGACGTTTGTTCAGTGTGTATGCAGGAGCGAGCCAGAAGTTGTTATCCTCCTCCAGCTCGCATGTTCACACACACTCACACACACACTACATTATCTACAGCCCTGGCTTAAGAGAGCTCAGGGAGGATTTGTGAGTCTGTGGAAGGGACCAAGAAAAATGTTTTCTGATAAATTATTCACAATCCCACAATCCCTTTTGGGCAGAGTGTTGCATCGCGCCGCGTGACGCATTACACAACCACCGTCTCTGCCTCTCTCTCCTCCCGTCTCGCCCTCCTCTCTCCTTCCCATCATCACTCACTCACTTTTTCAATGTGCCCTTTTCCCTTTGTGTGTCTTTCTCTCTCTTTCTCTTTCTCTGTGTCTCTCACTTTTTGTATTCTGCGACGCTGGGTCTCACGCCCCCCCGGAGAAGGGCCTGGTTCTCGGGCAAGCTGTCGCTGATAATGGTGGCAATTAATAACATGTCATAATCCTGCAGAGAGAGAGAGAGGGAGAGAGAGAGAGAGAGAGAGAGAGAGAGAGAGAGAGAGAGTAAGAGAGAGAGAGAGTAGCCAACAACATTGTCTAGGAGTGTGTGTTTCCATGTGAAGATACATTTTTCACGGCTTTGCGATGAGATGTTAGAGAATGTAAATTACCTTTACCCGTTTATACATATATATTTCTGTGTTTACATTAATGTGTGTGTGTGAGTGTGTGTGTGTGTGTGTGGGCATGAAAGCATGTTCTGTGACACAGTGAAAGCAAAGTGAGAGGGAGTCGGTTTCTGCAGCTGCAGGTCTTCAGTACATCTAATGCCGAGTGGACACAGGTGTTGTACACATCTAAGGTCACAGCTTCCTACACTCACACACACCCACAAATATACACAAACACACACATACACTCACAGGGCTTCAGAGTGTCGGTCCACTGCCAAGCCACAGGCCAAGTCGCACTATACTGGGACATAGCTGGAGATAGAGTTAGGAGGAGCAGAGCGAGTTCCTGCTGCTGCAGCGTGTCGGACTCCGCCTGCAGGGGCTGCAGATCATGCTTCAGATAAAAGCAGATTTCTGAACATTGCATAAGGAGATAATTTGTCAATCGGCTCAAAACCAAAGGATGCAAACCATATTTTCTGAGGTCCCATTCACTTTATGAATGGTTATGTATTCATTAAAGGCGTGAGCGTTTATTGACCATTCCTGTGAATTGATTTCCTTGAATTAATATAGAGCTATAACGGAGTTCAATAGTGTTACACAATGTTCTGATATCTCAATGTGAACTTTATTTTAATTCAAAATACTGACATTTAAACCTGTAACTAATCCACAGATGATTAACAGGTGTTTTTCGTGGTCATATTGTTAAGTGAGCAAATACTGATATTTGATTTATATGGTCATTTACATTAGTTTAATGATAGTTTAACAAGTGATGGTACAGTTATTTCAGGCAGTGATGCATGCAAACTTTTAGCTTTGATTGTAAACATACTAAGCTCTATGGTAGGATGAAAATGAAACCTTAACCTGCAGGGGAAAACAAGCGTGGGATTCTCCTCTCTATGTGTTGTTGCTCTACATACGTGCAGCCATCAGTTCTTTCTCCCCAGGTGCACGGGCGTTCGAGACACTGCCGGCCTGTTGGGCTTCCCCTCGCCTCGGTGCAAACTGCAGCAGACAGGTGTGACTCTGAAGACCTTTTCTTAAACACTGAATTATACAGATTGACAAACCTGTAGGTCAGATGCACCTATGTACGAGCTGCACGCAGACTTATGACCTGTAGAACACAAACACGCTATTGTCATTGTGACCATTGACACATGCTTACACTACGTATATACTTATCATACCAGTGATCATTGTCATGCACATTTTCTTATCTTACACTGTAAGATAAGAACATGTGCATGACACTCTTACTGTGCATGACATGTGCATACACTGTAAGACTTACAGACTGATTTCGTTTTCTATTTCTTTTTGCATTTCACATTCGGACTGAAATACTGTATTTATACAAATGACATGTAAGACATGATATGATTTGACATGCTAGTCAGGCATGTCTTTGTTCTATGGTGTTGTCGTGCAAGCAGGAAGAAACATTCCTTCCTCAGCCTGTATTTGGTCTATCTTGCAACATCATCAGTTAATCGATGTAAATTGTAAGTTTAGTTCTACTAGGTTAACTATTTCTTAACATTTTAAAGAAATGCTGCTTGTATTTCTAATGCCAGCTTCCTTAGATTCACACGGATATCATCCATCCACATTTATTCCAGGTCTGGGTGCTGATCAGACCTGGCCTCGGCCTCTTTCTTTCAGTCTTCACCTAAGTTCCATCTTCTCTATCCTCTGTCTCAGTCCCCATTACCTGTCTTGTGGCTGAGACTGATACTCATAGAAGGAACTTCCCTCCTCTTGGTTTGAATATAGTCCAACCCCTTCGTCCCCCGGCAGTGCTGAAGTGTTGATTTAGTCACATACCTGTATCACTTTTGCAGAGCTCCCTGCAAACCCGGGCTGCCCCTGCCCCAAACAGGCAAAGTTTACAAACCTCTAGCAATTTGTACACTCCTATTAGTGGCCATGGGAGGTGCATTAGTAACTGTCAGTGCGCCCTGCCCGATGCACTGCTCTCATTTGACCGAATTCATTCCAGTGGGTGTGTCCCAATGGCAGTGATATATACCCCCTGTGATTTTACTGATGTATAATCACTCAGTGCTCTCACAACCCACAGTTATCTTTACCTCAATAGGCTGAGGAAACAATAAGAGCGCCATACATAAGCTTTCAAAGAGGTTGGGGCAAGAGGGGGGTTGATAGGGTGTGTGGGCGTGCACGGTCGGGGGATACTGTACTGTGGTTAGGAATAACAGGGGTGTCTGTGCATGTAGCCGTTCAGCCGGTGGAGATCGAACAAAGATGGAGCCGCCGTTGACGAGTGGGGAATCAGGTTTTATTTGGGAAGATTTGAGGTTTGACAACTCGATCTAAATGGGCTCAAGTGATACTGGTACGACAAGGTTATGACCACTGTGCTCTGGGGGTTGAAGGAGAATCATTCCAGTCAGAGAAGAGCTTCTCCTTTAGGATTCTGTAGTCTGAATACAGCAGCTGCTAAATAATGTATCTCACACATCCCATGTTCCCCATAGTTCCTGGATCCTTGTGTGAGAGTCTGTATACCCAAGCTCGTTGGGACCTATGATGAACTGACGGGTCGATCCAGGTTTGGACAAACATTTTGAAATGATAACAAGGTTCTTGTCATGTTCGGTCACGGATCCCTGTTGGGTTTGGGTCCGGCTTGATTTCTTTTTGGTTTCTTTTGGGCCCGGATGCGTTCTGACAGAGAATTGTGGCCCAAACCACACTCTCCCCTGTGTTCTGCACATACAGCCTCCAGCCCATTATGTCAAACATTACATGCATACAATCGACTTGTTGCAGCATCACTGTCTCGGGTCGTTTCATATCTCCACAGTCTAACGTTCTGTAATAGGGAGGAAGAATCTACTGTACTATAAATAAAAGGTTCCCTGTGTTCATCTTGTAGGTTTCTAGTTCTGAAGTTGCAGTTTTTTCCTGTAGCGAAGGGGATTTTGATAATGGTAGAAAGCTGAAAGGAAAGATTTAGCTGCATGATATCCATGGCCAATGTCAGACCTACATCTACATCCGGTGAGTCAAACTCGTTTCAGGTTATCAACAACAAAAGTAGACATCCATGCTCAAATGCATATGTTGCAAGTTTAAAATCCTAAAAGGATTTACTGATGTCAAAACTAAGCTCTGAACACAACAGTTATTTCCTGTCTAACATTTAATAAATTGCAGAAAAATGAACATTTGATTACTGTTCTACCTTTTTCCATCCGTCCAATTTTCTCCCACTCTTCTGGGTCACAGTCACGATGGCAGTGACTTGGTAGCGCTGATGTTTTCCTCCCCTGCCTCTTCCTCCAGTTCTTCTGGGGAACCACTGATCCGTCCAGTGGATTACTTAGGGTTTATACTGGCAGATAGTTGTTTCCGAGGCTTCTGAAGTAGAAACTTGGGAACCTGTAGATCTACACTTTCATTTGTCTAGACTTATAGCATTGACTTACCTTTTGCTTGGTAGAATTGTCGTTTTCACATTTTTCAAGCTGGACACCGTCCAAAGGGCAGATGGGAGCAAGGTCGATGCAGGACTGTCCCACTCTTGTGTCCTGGATCTTGAATGCTGCTGACTTTGGTGTTGTTCTGATGATATTTTGAGTCAAGGCAGAAAATGTTGCTGTTTATCATCTGTAGCCTTGAAAGACTGAAAAGAAACAAGTGTACGAGCAAGAGTCAGGAGATCAAGGCCCAATGCTCGAAACCTTGCTTCACCACTTCACAAAGGAGAAATGTAGTTTACATGCATGGTGCTGTAGACACAGACAGATGTACAACTGGGACGCAGTTTGCGGTATTTATTTTATCATGTTTTCATCCGTATATATTGTCTTTTTCGAATATCCGTCACCAGTCTGTGTCTTTCATTCTGTAGAATCTCCAACATAGCTCCTTGGTTTTTAAGTCAACAAAACACAAAGCTTCAAAAACCTGCTTATTTGAACCCAACCCATTTTTATCAAAGCTGTAACCCGATGATTTCCTCACATGGCTGTGGAGCAGCGATGGTTTAGGTTTGGGCTTGATGGGAATGAGATGGAAGAGGCTGTCTGAACCGGAGCTGTCCCGGTGATTGTGCCGGGCTGGAATTACTCTTCACCACAGATGCCGGAGCTCGGGGATGAATGTTCACCACTGTGCATCTCCGATTGGCTCCGTGGTTGTTGTTGTGAAAGTACATTCTGTTTCTGCCCCGTGTGCCTGAAATGCTCCTCTCGTTCCCTTTTGCTGAGTGTTTGTTATTCTTATGGCATGGTGGACAGCGCTCAGTGAGAGAGATGCATGAGATTCATCCTAGCGCCCCCCCCCCCGACCCTAATGCAAAACCACAACCTCTGCCCCACCGAGCGGATTCCCTCCTCGCGGAACCTTCATCTGCTGTCTCTCTATTGCTCTGCATAGCATAGCATAAATCAAAACCACACGGGAGTCGCTCCCTCTCTTCCTCAGCCCCCCCCCCCCTGAGTCTTTCTGCCCATGCGATATTGTTTTCAAAGATTTTGTGGCATTGTAAATAGATAAACACAAGCAGAATCTATCAACGCAACTTGAAGAGGGCTCCTGTAATCAGAGTGCCGGGGCCCGCGGCCGGCGAGGGGCTATCTCCATTTACCTTGGGATAAATCCATTGGTGAGACCACCGCAGGCGCACCGGAGGGACCTGACAAATCACCCCAGTCAGGCCAGGGGGCTGCAGGGCATTATTGGCCTGGCCTCTAAGTGGTCTTCCCCTTCAGCGGAAAGGATGGGCCCTGTCAAGCACGGCCAGATTAAAAAGCATACTCTGAAAGAAATGATTTGTTATTAGAGTATGCCCTATTGTGAATCTTTAAGAGGGGACACAAGTATGTATGACAGTGGTGGAGGGCGAGCGGTGGGCGGGCGAGAGGGGCTTGCATCCACCTGCTTGCTTTTGTCCATCTCTCTTGCTCTCTCTCCCCTCTCGCACTGTGGGATTGTGTGAATACATGTATGAAATAGGGATTTTAAGTGAAATGGGGCAGACTGTTTGTATGGGGGGGGGGGGTGTAGCAGGGGGGTTGAATGGGATGAAAAATTCTATTAGAGCGGCGAATGGGGTTGTTGGGTTAAGCACAAGCAGACATTATCATTTAGAGAACTGGGGAGTCGTCTGTGTGTGTCGGAGGGAGGGCAGTGTTGTCATCAGTGTGTCTCAAAAACACAAATACACAAAAATAGAAACCTCACAGCATGCACACACAGAAAGGGACACTGAATGTCATGCAGATAGGAGTTCTAATAGCTTGTTACTTGGACATTTGATGTAGATTTGACATGAAATGAGGAAAAAGATGACAGACGAAAAAGGACCTGGTAAGTGTTGTGGTTCTGGGTCAGTATGTTATACATGTTAAACATCGGTTATTACAGGTCTACAATAGGGTTTTCAATTTATAATCGAAATACAAACATTTAAACATTGAAACTCGAAGTACGTGTTCAACTTTAATATTTACAATCAAGAAAAACATCCAAGCAAGGCAAGGTTGTTTGCCTTGGTGCCTCAGTATAGGGCTACTGACCATCGACTGTATAATGAGATGAACGCCACATCTTTTTGGACCCAGTGTATGTGCAGGTTCCATCGATACATTTGACAACCGTGAGCAAATCGTGAGTCAGGCTCAGTTGACGATCATGCCGTTTGTGTTTTTAATAACGTGTCCCATCTGCTAACAGGAGGCCGGAGGTGGTTATGAACTACACTGCAAGTCACCCACCAGGTAGAGATCCAGATTCTTTAGCTCTAATTTCGGGCAGCTGTCATATCGTTCATCTTCATATAGAGTCTATGCTATTGACCATCGGTAAACTACAGATGGAGGCGCCAATGCCAAGGATGGTTTTTCCATCGAGGCGACAGTGTAAACCTCTGAGTCTGGGGATGTACAATAACACTCAGGATATCAGCACACTGTATTCACTCTACATAACAAGTAAAACATGTTCATTTGAATCATACTGTAGTTACAAGTGTGAATATTGTTAAGCCGCTGCAGGGGTAGGAAGGTGTTTCATTGTTCCAGGACTTCTACGTAATAAAGAATCATCCGGAGTGTGTTTTTCAGTCACTTTTCAAAGGCTACTTGTACAGATCATAGGGGAGTTTGTGAGATATACGAGCTCCTGGTGCGCTGACAGCATGGTTAAGAACAGGGCCAGGGCTGAGAGAAAATAAACATTATTTCTCCGCGGTTTACCTGACGTTTGACTTTGAGGGCTGAGATTTAGTGACACTTTGGCACCAAACAATCTGTAGACACACAGCAGTAAATTATTTGAAGGTTGGGGGGTATGCACAATCCTGCTGACAGAAAATATTAGCTGCTTTTTCTCCCCCCCGCCCGCCCGCCCTTGTGTATGTGCATACACTGGAGTGTGTGAGCGAGAGACAAAGAGACACAGGGATGGAGAGAGAGGCCATGTGAGTGTTATATTGCCTGTTGTAGCCATTTCACACCTCAATGGTGCCCTATTGAAACTCCTCCAACGGACAGGATGCCCATTAAATACGTTTCATTTGTGTTTGCATCGTTTCATTGAGTTAATCCTAAATATTTATTAGATGCGAGCAGTAAAAAATCTGTTTCGTTGCAAAGCTGGCGAGCGAGTTTGACACTGGGGAAGGAGAAGGGAACAAGCCGGTTTTTCCACGGAGAGTTACACCATCTGTTCCCCGACACTGAAAAGATACCACTCCCCCCCTGCAAAGACAAAACTATTAAAACAAACCCAACTGCCTCCATTTCATTATGACATTAAAAACACCCTGAGAGGGAAATGTATTTTTCCCGATGATTTTTCTTTGTACCCCCAAGGAAAAGAGAACAAGAAGAAAACAAGAGAGAAGTAGAAACGACTGTGCAAACGTTGACTTAAAAAATATTCCGTCTGAATTCTGAAACACCCTTTTCCCGAGCCGCACAAACATTTGCCAATCAAATCGAGCTGTTTGCAGATGAAATCACAGTTAGGGTCGAGGGCCGTGATGAGAAGACGGGAGAGTGGGAAACTATTTGTCATCGCAGGGTTACTCTGAGGTCCAGGGAGCGAGGCCTTTTATCACTGTCTGCGACGCACACGTAGACACACACACACACACACACACACACACACAGGACCTACGCACACGCACAAACCTGCACTGTCTCCGCTCATTCCTGACGCTCGTCCTGACACATACCTTCACATAGCTACACACGCTGAGACAACACAGCTGGAGGAAGGACTAAAGGTCACAGATTCTACAGAAAGGCAAGTGAACCGGAGGCGTCCGATGCAGCAGAAGATGAACAGGATATATACTTTTTAATGATATTTTTAATTGATTCCTCAAGGTCATGTTCTGTTCTCCAGCTGGAGGAATCAACTCTCATATCATACATCACTCATACAGGTATTTTCCCAAGGTCACCTCGGCATGGGGAATGGGGAAGACAGGTGTTAAACCCGCTCTACCCCCTGAGCCACAGCCACCCAGTAGTTTGGTCAAATGTTCTGGGGAATAATCACAAGGCCCAATATCTGCATTATTCTACTCAAGTTTCGAGGTTCAAGAGTTTATTGTCAAATGCACAACAATTACATTAAGCAGTCGCTGGCAATGAAATGCTTGGGTCACAGGCTCTCTTACAGCAAAGCTCAGAATATTACAAGCAAAAACAAAATATTGAATAAAATAATATATATATACACCTGAAGAAAAAACAATAGTGCAATTATGTGCAATAGTGCAAATATGCTAAGGTACTTAGACTATACTAAATTACCTGCATTCTGCCTCTATTAGATATATGTTAGATATATATTTAGAGTCAAACTGAGTTAAGTGAAAAAAGGTACATTTTCATATAGATTTTCCTTTTTTACGCGCGGCCCCTCTCTCTCTCTCTCTTTCTCCTTCAACGACCCAAGGATGGACAAGTGTACCTACCCTCCATTACGATGTGAAAAGGCCCATGGAGCATGATTGAAATTTGCTTTATTGCCTTATATGCAATTTTGTGGCCAATCTAGTTTATATATTGTTTGGCTGAGCCAAGGTAGAACCGCGTCGGGCTGTGGCAGAGATTACCTCGGCAGACGTCGGGCGAAGGAAAGAGAAATGGTGGCAGACGGAGGATGATAGTGGCAGACAATCTTCAGGGACTATTACCTTAATACTCTCCTTCTCCCTCTCTCTTTCTCACTGTTTTTGTTCTTTCACTTTCTTTTTCTCTCTTCGTTCAGCGTTCATGCTTCACTCCAGCTCCACTCAACCCCTAATAGAGGATGTAGCACAGGGTTCGCCGGCTTTTTCAGTGTCAATTCAGGGTTTTCACAAGGTTTCTGCAGGACTTAAGGTTCATTAATGCTGCCTTTAATAATGAAAAGAGATGTGTTCATTATATGTGCATTATAACACCATTTTTGACCATTTGCATGAACAAAAGCGAAACATAATTTAGATTATTTACCTGAGACAGAGTGATATTAACCTCTCCTGGTGTTTTGATGATTTTCTGTGTGCAAAATATGATACCGCTGTGTACTGCAACATTATCGAGGATGAAATGATATTCTACACTGGTAACACAGGAGGTTTGAGTCATGGGAGTGATGCAGACCATCATCTGCCTGCTGCCTGGCTGTCGATGGCCTTTTCCTTTAGCTGTTATCTGAAGGCTGAACAATGTGATGTAGAGCTCTGGTTTCTGATTTGGGGATTTCGTGCATGACACAAGAACAAGTGAATCAGAAATGGAAAAACAAACCCACAGTTCTTTAAAGGATCTTTAAAGTATTGTCATGTAAACTGACTATTAAGTTCTTCACAGCTTCAACTGGATACAACCTTAATAATCACATTTTCAAGACCAAAATAAGGCGGACGAATCAAAGTGACATATTACAGGATCTATTATTGTACTACATTTGTTATATTACATATTACAGGATTGACGTTATCTAATAACAGGCATTTTTAAAGATGGCATGTATTCTGATGGAACATTCCAGTATGGTACCAAGAGACAAACAGATGCACTTAAGCCTTCAGCAAAATGCACCACAGGGAAAAAGAGAGAAAGACTTCCCGCTCGTTCGCCCTGCCACACTTACCTTGAGCTTATTAGCCTATAAAATCATCATATTTGGTCCCTCTGTATTTGTTTGATTACATTTTCCTCCGTGCCACTGAGAATATGTGAGATGTTATGTTACACCCTATTGATTACCGGTGTTAATTAAAATTTTAATTAAAGTTTTTTATGGTCCGCGTTTCACTTGTTATAATAGTGCAGGGAGAGGAGACCCCCGCCTTCATAAATCTTATCTTTATTTGCGGGCGGCCGGCCATCAACAAATACAACTGTGTACATAAAATTTTACTAACATTGATTTTGAAAATATTAATATTACTTTAAACGCCGGAGATGTATTATTCAATTTGGAACTGCGAGGCATAAAATCCTGGTGCTATAACTCAGTTAATGAACGGGAAAAGTCCATTACAAACCTATCAGTAGACGCATCAGCTCATCTACATAAGCGCCCGTGATGGAAGCGGAATCATTTACTTAAAGCTGCACAGAAGACTCCTTTAATAACAGCAGACACTGGGCTCTGAAAGCTGTGCAGGCTCAGATGAATGGATGGTTTTTCACCCCCCCCCGTGTCTTTGGAAACACGGAGGACATTATAAAAATTCCAGATTTCATCTCTGCCTCGTGCATCTATCATGCAGATGGCTGTGTATCACTCGGCGGGAATCATTTAACATGAAAAACATCCCAGAGTCACATAACATAAGCCAACGTGAAGGTTTGAGTGCGGCGGAGAAATCGATGTGCCTCTCCTTCTTTAAATACTCGCCTTTTGTGCTGTAATGGAACTAATTCTGCCGCGGCGTAATTGGCTGATATGACAAATGAAGAAACATTTACCACATCCAATTTGTTGGACAAACTGTTTCTTCAGATTCTGATGCAGCCATGTTTCCTTCTCCTCTTATTAGCCATCACAAGACCAAAATAGTATGTCTGGCGCCTAATTGCATTTATCGAATGTACTTGGAAGAATAGCACTGACGTATGTTTACTTTATATTGTTAGCAACACAGTCAGTTAGAAGCCCAGTTAAGAGGGAAATTGCCACAAAGCAGGAAATTAAATGACCCGGAGGGAAGAAAGGGAATAAAGAGCAGAAGATATGTGATGACAGAGACACATAATTGAGTGAGCAGTAAAAGCAAGGGGCAGACAGACAGGGCTCTGTACTGGCTCATCTGTACCCAGCAGTGTGTGTTAATTAGAGGAATGTGAGGTTTAAATGAAGTGCTGAGTAGCATGGAGTGGTAATGAACAGAGATTGGCCTGGCACTGGGTAATATGCTGGAGGCCTTATGGTATTTATGACCCAGGGGGTCTCTGCTTTATCCTTCTCATGTCTTCCCTACCCACAAAAATGACTGTCTCTTTACATCCGTGTTAGTCTCTCATGTCTTTATCCTTCACAAAACGGTAAATGTGAAAGTTTGATGTCCAATAAGCCCTTTCAAAAACACACCTTTGAAATTTCAGCTCCCAAAATTCTGCACATGTTTCTTCTTTACTCATCTTTTCTTCTTTTGTATTTGTTGGCTCACGAGGTAGATGCCACAGAGTAGAAACACTGAAGCATCGTAACATTTGGAATATTATCCACAGGGTCTTGGATCTTGTTGGAACTGAGATGGATCTTGTTAAGTTGCTTGTCAAAGAACAAAAAGCAAGCAAGAGGACTCTGAATGAGTTAATGAATGAGAATTTGGGGTTTGCTTCCAGTGTGAGTTTGCTGGTTGAAGGAATTTTCTCAAATTAACCAGAAGCTCCATAGTTCCCTAACTTCAGAGAGGTTATTAAGATGGATGATTTGGCTGTGCCCCTCTCGGTTTAACCCCCCCCTACTCCCTCAAACATACTGTTCTCTTCCAGGTCAAACTGTGAAAAGAGCCGTCCTGTCGGGAACGTCTTCCCAACGGGACGGTGCCACAGGGGGCGTCATTGTCCCCCCCGCCAGAGTCCCTCCCACACAGGCCTGACTGATGTGTCCCCTCATTGTCTTCCAGAAGGATCATTGAGATTATTGAGTGGCATGTTGTTTTAAGGCCTAAGCTCTAACCGAATGATTCCATTGTGTGAGCCATTCTGCCCGTGGCTGCTAACAGCCCAGGTGCAGGGCCTAACAAGATGGAGTCATTTACAGACTCTATGAGCGGCTCAGTGCTGCTGTGCTCCAACGACACTTTGAGTTACTCAATTACAGAAGAGCCTCAACTCAAGATTCCTCTCTGAAGCCTGGTGGACGCCCAAGGCCGATGCTCAAGATAACAGCTTATTCTACTCAATTGAAATGATAATATTCCTAAAGGCAATTCGACTGTTTGTTTGCTTCAGTGAAAGTTGGTAGTTTACTGCTTTTACTTGTAATCGCCGTCACAACAGTGTCGAGTCTGTAATTATGGAGTGGTGTAATTGTGTTGACACAACACAACCCAAGAACAAACTGGGAAGCGCTGTTGCAGACCAATTAATCTAGTGCGAGTAATGTTCGTCAATTGAACTCAATGAGAGTAGTAATGGCTACGAAGAAATTAAAATATTTAGAAATAAAACACATTTTATAAAGGAATGTGATAACTGTTTTATTACACTTTTATCCATCAACATTTGTTGAGCAGTCAATCGACGACTCACCGCTGCATTAATTTTTTTAGGGATGTCCCCTATTTACCTATCTGCAAACATAAACTACCTGATGAGTAAAAAATAAGTAAACAGTGAGTAAATATATACTGGTTTCCCATTTTTTATTGCTCTCCTATGCATGTTGTATTTATTGCGTTTTTATGTTTCTATGTTCATTGTTTGCACCAATAACCAGAGCAAATTCCTTGTATGTGTGAACGTACTTGGCAATAAAATACTTCTGATTCTGATTCTGATTTTGATTGAAGCTGATTTCTGTCTTCCGGTCATTCTTCCTTTATCTACCTTCTAAGTGCTTGTATAGGATTAGAGACCCCTGGTGATAAGGTGATGTACATTTGTGTCATCTGCATAATAACGTATATGTTTTATATGTTTCCTGTGCTAGTGCACATCGTTTTGAACAGAAGAGGCCCCAGAATGGAACCTTAGGGAACTCTTCATGTCATATCAGCTCAATCTGATGTTTAATCACCTCTGAAAGTGGCTCCTGTACTTTGAGTTGAGATTCAGACCAGTTTTTAATAATGTTCCAGAAAGTCTTAGATCTCCTAGAGAGCCGTGTCAGTGCTGAGGTGAAAAATCCTGACTGGACGACGTCAAAACAGTTATTTAGAGCCAAGAAGTTGTTCGGCTGTTTAAAAAACAGCTATGTCAATGATTTTGCTTAAAAATGGCAGATTTGATATGGGCCTATAATTCCAGCAGATGGGAATTCAAATGGACACTTTGCTGGATCCATTACATGGCACAAATCCAGCAGACACACACACACAGAATGGGATTCACTTTTTCACACACACACACACAAATACACACACACACACTCTCATATATAGGGACACATATCATAAATTCTCACGTACACTTAACGTGAACTGTGTCTGATCAGCGATTTTTCTAGAGGTGAGTATTGACAGGCTTTGTTATTCATAGCATATTCAAGCTATTATATTTTTCTCCTCCGCTGCCATAATGTTGCCAGTGTTGCGGAACACATTGGTAGCTATCATTCGCCGGCTCTTTTTAAAAAACGTCTCGAGGCGTGACATTATTACCCATGAGCCATAAGGAGCCTATTCAATGACCAAACAGGGCCGGTTGTTCCTTTTTATGGCCGCCCGTGCTCTCCGTGTGCGCCAGGGTTCAAAAGGGCACGGCCTCTCTGCCCTCCGACACACAGCCACCATCGTTTTATTCCTCCTTTTAATCGAAACACCGTGTACTACATCGGTTATGCTTTGGGCAAATTAAGGTCACTATATTGATTTCATATTTGTCATTTATACGCCAGGTGCTCGTATGCTCACGAATCGTCCTTTTTGGCCTGGTCCTTGCAAACACGTATCCCCCCCCCCCACACACTCATTCTGCAGTAAATCCTCCCTGGTCGAGCCGTGTTTGTGCAGCGGGCGCTCTGTGTCTTCTGCTGATCGGATGTACGGGAGATTTCTTGGCTCGGGCTGGAGTCACTTTTCCAGGCTTCTCCCGGGAGTCACTTAGTGCTATAAAGGAATCCAGTTGGCCGAGTGCTTTAAACATAGATTTGTTATCTAGCATTTGTCAAAGGTCAACGGCGAACAAGCCCTTCAGTGGCCATTTAGCTCTGCCACTAAATGTATTATTTATTTACTTATTTGCAGGGTGAGCTCTGTGATTAGTAAATATCTCAAACCGCTCCGGGCAACTCGCACCCGGCTCGAAAAGGTGCTCGTTCATAACCGGGCTAAAAGGTCACGTCAAGGGGCATGTTAGTACTTCACTTAAACTTTGATTAAAGATTTTGGGAAAAGATGAGAAAACGACTTAATATCGGTGTGGTCCTCCCTCTTCTACCTCTGCGCCCGGGGCTCTATACTTCCTGCAGAAATCAATAAGGTGGGAACTGGAGAAACTATCGCGGAGCTCTCTCTCTGGGTGCGGCGCTCATTCATTCATCCTCAGCCTCTCCAAATGGATCATAGGAGTTCACAGGAGCATACAAAAACAGACAGGGCTTCTTTTTTCTTTTTTCACTCTCTCCTCTTCTCCGTCACAGGTTCTCCACAATACCACATGCTGTAAGAACCAGTTTCACAGAAGGGAAATCCAATTGTTTTGATTGGATGTGCAACTCCCAGTTATTTTTTAATTGATTTTTTTTTGGAGAAAATAAAAAAAGCAATTTTCCTGGCTATAACAAATGTTTTGATTATACCCATGATATTTGAAAAGGTGCAATAGTTAAAAATGTTATTAGGAAGAGGTTTCCTTGAGGTTGATGGAATATCATATTGCATGTGGCCACAGAGAATCTAGCACAAAGATGGAAGTTAGAATATTTGTGATATAATCAGTTAATTGGATATATGCATAAATAAGATGATTTGCGAATTTCAACATTTTCCCGAAACTACTAGCACTCTAGTAAAAAAGCCCATGTGATAAATCGAGCCAAAAAACACACAGAAGAAGATGTCAACTTGGAAAGACAACAAGAGTCGAGAGCTTTAGACGATAGAGGTCGTTGATACGTCCCAGGCGCCTGAATGTTAGGAATATTTTACCATTTGACCTGGACTATCTCCTGTTCTTTATATGTGAAAGGCAAACAATGGAAAATGTCCGGACCCAATTTTCCGGCGATTTGGTTATTCATGTCTGAAAACAGCTTTATTATTTCGCTGGATGTTAAACAGAGCAGAAAGAGAAGCTGAACTCTCAGTCTCTTGTGGCAAAGTCCTACTTTTTCAGGCTCTTATTTCTTTAAATAGGCCTCAGTGGAATCCTACAGTGGAGACTTCCACGTTAACACTGTGATAGATTTCAGTGCTTTGAGGACACATGTAAAAGCATCAATAAGGAGCATGTGAAGGTCTTTAAGAGCAGCTGCCTCACACACAGAACAAGCAGCACGCAGTAAAAACAACTGAATACATGCATCAAAGATATAATTGCCGTATTATATTAAATCCTGAATTATTCTGCATGCAGAGTGCATATTGCACACATGCAAGTTCTCACATTTATCATGTTGCATTCAACACACAAAGGCCTGACGCCTGAGGCCTGGACAGGCTAAGTAGGCCCTGTGGTCCTCTCAGGAGTAATAGAGCGATAGAGACAGAAGAAAGGGGGGTATTACCCAGATTCCCTTTCTTTCTTTCTCTCTTTCTTTCTTTCTTTCTTTCATTCTCTCTTTCTTTCATTCTTTCTTTCTATCAGTCTCTTTTTCTTTGTTTCTCTTTCACTTTCCCTCCCACAGCAGCGACCGTACAGCTGACCGTCGTGAATGCACGTCCACCCCCCTCATGGACGGGGGGTTGGTGGGTGTTACGGGACAATTTGTTAGCCCCTTGTTGATTTACTGTAATATGAATGTAACTGTATGCACACTCGGGGGAGTAGTGCGCCAGCTGCAATTACTTCTGACCCCGGTGTAATGGGAAACAAATTTGTGGGAATATCGCCGACCATCCGTCTTTATTTACGCGCGTTAATGAGGTGGAGTGTTAAAGCACTGGGAGCCGATTCAGGAGGGAGGCTGGGCCGGGGCCTTCAGGCATGAGGCAGATATAGACAGAATAAAGACAGAATAAAGACAGAATGAAGACAGAATAAAGAACCAGGGAGACAGGAAGTCAGTCGGCAAAGGCAAAATAGACAGACAATATCACAGAGGTGAGTCTAACTGGGAATATGAGATAAGTAAACTGGTGGGAAACATCACAAACAGACAGGCAGGAAACAAAGACAAGAAAATGAAATCTCACAAAGTGTTTGACAATAGAAGAACAGAATATTATTTGCAGTTTAAAATCATATGTTGTTTATTTGGCTTCAACCCCTGATTACATATGCAAAACTGTTAAATTGTACATGCCCAGTAAATTATATTGAATTGTACATTGAGCTGATAGCATAGTCTAAAATGGATCAATCGCTCAGCGGCCCCACTGCCTCTTATTGATCTCCCAGCACGAGATGGATGCTTCCTCCAAACCTCCTGCAAGCCTCCTCCGTCACAGAGCTCTCTATTCTCAGGACACATGCACTTCTCCCTGTGACGTTATCATTCTGCAGCAGGTACTCTGGGAAAAAACTGGAATCCTGACCTCAATCAACATCCAATGAAATATATAAACATTTATTGTTTAAAGCCAATGATTTTATGATTTCAATGTATTTATCATCAAATAGCTTTCACCAATTATACAATAATCCCTCTACCAATCAAACATTTAATGTTTATCTAGTTTTATGGTTATTTACTAAGCTAAAACAAGGAATCACGTATGAACCAAACAGACAAACAGGAAACAATAAAGGATAATATTCATTATTTAATCATTTACCTTCCTCAAAATCAATTCCCCAACCTACTTGTTATCGTGAAAGAGCCGCACAAATCACCAAGGAATAGAAAACTCCTTATAAACATAGAGGCCTTTGTGAGTATGTCCCTGTAAATATATATCCTCCTCTCTCCGCACGCCCCACTGCTTTCTGAATAAGCGTCACTAAAGCGGCATTCAGGGGGACATGTTCCTGTCAAAGATGCTAAACCATGCAAGTCGGAGCCCGGGCTCCCTGCATGAGTCCCCCTAAATGAGATGTCCGTGGGGATAATAGGACGGCCGGCTTGCAGGCTGTGGCGCTCTGTGTGGCTCTTTTCATGCCAATTAGACTCTGTGATATAGTCACAGCAGATGCACTGGCAGCTCCGGGACGAGCGTCGGGTCTGGTCGCACAAAAACACGGCTGGAGACGAGACGCTTTCTTTGCACATTGCGCAAATACTTTTGGTTGTGAGCACTTGTGCGGAGGATTAATGATTGTCGGATAAAATCATGAGTAACTAAATTATCTCTGTCGGTCGTTGACGAGAAAAGTGTTTATACACATTCTGTTATACTGTAATATTAGATTAGATTAGATTCAACTTTATTGTCATTGCAAAGAACAAGTACTTATACAACGAAATGCAGTTTAGCATCTAACCAGAAGTGCAAAAAAGGCAGTAAAAGTGCAGAGTGTGTGCATATTAAAGTGAAAATGTAAATAAATAAGATCTGTATAGTAAGAAATGTATATGGGATATTACAGTATTAAGAGGAATGGTATGATATAAGAACGATGAATAGACTATGAGCAGGATAAATATATATAAATATGAATACACTATAGGCAGGATAATACAGTAGTAAAAAAAGTAACAGTCTAGTGCAAATGTTCAAATGTTCAAATGTTCAGTGAGTGACTAAATTATCTCTGTCGGTTGTTGATGAGAAAGTGTTTCTACACATTCTGTTATACTGTAATATTAGATTAGATTAGATTAGATTCAACTTTATTGTCATTGCAAAGAACAAGTACTTACACAACGAAATGCAGTTTATCATCTTAACAGATGTGCAAAAAAGGCAGTTAAAGTGCAGAGTGTGTGCATATTAAAGTGAAAATGTAAATAAATAAGATCTGTATAGTAAGAAATATATATGGGATATTACAGTATTAAGAGGAATGGTATGATATAAGAACAATGAATACACTATAGGCAGGATAATACAGTAGTGAAAAAAGTAACAGTGTAGTGCAAATGTTCAAATGTTCAGTGAGTGACTAAATGATATCTGTCGGTTGTTGACGAGAAAGTGTTTCTACACATTCTGTTATACTGTAATATTAGATTAGATTAGATTAGATTCAACTTTATTGTCATTACAAAGTACAAGTACTTACACAACGAAATGCAGTTTAGCATCTAACCAGAAGTGCAAAAAAGGCAGTTAAAGTGCAGAGTGTGTGCATATTAAAGTGAAAATGTAAATAAATAAGATCTGTATAGTAAGAAATATATATGGGATATTACAGTATTAAGAGGAATGGTATGATATAAGAACGATGAATACACTATGAGCAGGATAAATATATATAAATATGAATACACTGTAGGCAGGATAATACAGTAGTAAAAAAAGTAACAGTCTAGTGCAAATGTTCAAATGATCAGTGAGTGACTAAATTATCTCTGTCGGTTGTTGACGAGAAAGTGTTTCTACACATTCTGTTATACTGTAATATTAGATTAGATTAGATTCAACTTGATTGTCATTGCACAGTACAAGTACTTATACAACAGGATAATACAGCAGTACAAAAAGTAACAGTGTAGTGCAAATGTTCAAATGTTCAAATGTTCAGTGGTTGGAGGAGGGTTTGTGGCAGGGGGGGGGGGATTATAATCAGATAACATCATGTAGTTGTCTGTGAACTTATTAACAGTCCTCAAATATGTGTACTTCTACCGCTGACTCCTTTCCCAGCTGCTGAGTCAAATTTTGGTTAATTTTATTCGTATATTAGTTTATGCATGGTTTTGATCCCTGCCCTCACATCTCTCTAGCTCCCTCTACTGTCCCCCCCCCCCCCCCCTACCTGCCCTCTAGGTGCTTCAACGTGTCACCGAGAACATTAACCCTGCAAACAAAAAGAGGAGAAGGGCCTCTAATGGCCCTAATGAAGTGTGACAGGAGCACAGACCCTAACCCTGCTGACACACAGGGCCCCCAAAATTGGATTAGTGATTAACCGTGTTGTCCCACATGGAGTCAAATCCCTGTTGCGACATAAAAAGCCGCTCGGTGCCTGGTCTGGGGGGGGGGGGTCGGTCCTGCTGGGAGAGAGAGGGAGGGGCCCCGGGTTGAGGGAGCTTTTGCACAGACTGGTCAAGGCAGGAATGTTGTATCTTTATTCATATTAAATATAATATATATAATAGAAATGGGGCGTTATAGTTCAGCTCTTTCACCAGCAGCGGAGACAGTCACAGACATCAATCAAACTTTATTTGTATAGCCCATATTCACAAATCACAGTTTGTCTCATAGGGCTTTAACATGGTGTGACATCCTCTGTCCTTAACCCTCAGCAAGATTCAGAAAAAACGACTAAAAACCCTTTTAACAGGTAAATATGTAGAAACCTCAGAGAGACACATGTGAGGATCCCTCTCCCAAGATGGACACAAGTGCAATAGATGACAAGTGTAGGAAAACATCATCGGGATTAAAGTTTTTAGCAGCATCGATGAAGGTAAACATTTTTGAATGATCACTTCAATACTATATGTCAAGCAGTCCTGCTGCATCATAGTCTCTGATCAGCAGCAAGATCACGATCCAGCATCAGGATCGGATCCACTATAGTCCACAGTCTCTGTCCACTGGCGCCAGTTAGGATCTATCATCAGCCGCCGCCTCGGTCGTGGTCCACCATCCTCCGATTTGATATTAATATAATATATATAATATCAATGTGGCGTTATTGTTCAGCCCTTTCACCAGCAGCAGAGACATCTGCGTAAAAAAGGAAAGACCCTGATGCTTTTGTATTCAAAGTTTCATGCCTCTGTTTCCGCTGTGCTGTCATGACATAACGTATTGTTTCTTAATGTATATATTGTCTTATTGTATACATTGTTGTTTTGTTTTTATGTACAGTGCACCAACCACACCATGGCAATTTCCAATATATGCAAATACGTGACAATAAAAGGAATTCTGATTCTGATTCTGATGGGGGCTGGCAATATGGCAAATTAATCTGTTCCATGTAAACAAGCAACGGTTGGTTTATGATGGATTCTCTTAACAGTAACATCGAAATAATCTCAGATTAAAAGGATCCAGAAACGTAAAAGAAGGAGTGGAAGCAGAGGAAGCAGAGGAACAGGACCGGATGACAGCAACAGGATCGTGGTTTGTCCCTGAGGCTCGTTGCTCTGCCGGGTCTGGAGGCCCCACTGTGCAGTGAAATGAGAACGGCTCTGTGCACCTGAGCAAAGCCCAGGAAGGGGCCCGAGGCGTCGGGGGGGCTCGAGCAGGAGCATCCCCTCCCTGGTCCCCTCCTCCATCCTCCTCCATCCTCCTCCATCCTCCTCCATCCTCCTCCGAGCCGCTCCTGACATATATCTCGCCGTGAGACAAGAGCGCCAGTGCAAATCAAACCCACCACCTATAAATTACCTCTTTCATTCTTCCTTTAGCTCTCTCTCTCTCTCTCTCTCTCTCTCTCTCTCTCTCTCTCTCTCTCTCTCTCTCTCTCTCTCTCTCTCTCTCTCTCTCTCTCCACCCCCTTCCAATGCTCCCCTTTTTTGCCTGTGCCCCCCCCTTTCCCTGACTCCCCTCGACATGCAGCTTCCCCATTGCAATATAAACTTGGCTGTCAGAGGGGCAGTTGCGATGTGGCAAACTTGCCATCGTAACGGACAGCTTGACAAATGCGAGGGGGTGGCAGAGCGTCGTGGTCCACACACTGCACCTCCTCCCTGCCCCCCCCCACCAGTGCGCCGAGGAGAGGAGAGCAGGTGACGCAAAGAAGGAAAGGAAAAGGATGGAGGAGAGGAGAGGAGGCAGAGGGAATTGGGAGGAGGAGGAAGGGGCAGAGAGATAGAGAGAGAGAGAGAGTGACTTTCAGAGGGATAATGAGCCTTTGAACGATGGCTGAAATGTTGCCGTCAACCTGCCCTTCTGCTGCTGGGTAATTAGGTAATCAGTAAAAGGCCTAATTATGGGATCAAGGTGCAGGGAAACAATTAGCAGAAAGTATTGCCACATAAAACGGGAATTTACGTTCTGCCAGAGCATGTTTAATTCCTGGACGTGTGTGTGTCGTCCTTCCTAAATAACCACATAAAAAGGACATTTCCCTCGTCTCACACCTGCCAAGTGAAAAGGTTAATTTTAATGACCCGGTCGGCATTTGTGAATAAATACAGGGGGATTCTGTGGGTATATGATCAGATTGCATTTTGAAAATAATCGTGGAATTTGTCCTATTCTTCCATTCTTCCATTTAAATGCATGTAATTATTGTGTTGGAAATCTTTGAGAGAGGCTGCCTCTGTTATGCATGCATGTGTGTGTCGGTGTGTGTGTGTGTGTGCAGGACAATCGTGGGTTTGTACTGTGCAAATAGATGTATTGTTAAGTAGCCTCATTGGTTAAGTGATTGCAATTAAATTGTGTTGCAGGCCCCCCCCTCTCTGACACAGCCGCCCTGTGTGCGCTCGGGTTAAAGAATGGAGGCTTTGCAGAGAGAGAGGAAAAGTGGGACGAGTAAAAAAACCCGGATCACTCAATGCACTCAACAATGCACTGGCAGCCCATACAAACATAAAAAAAGGGAGAGGAAGAAAGAGAGAGCGCGGGAGAGAAAATTGAGCTTAACAGCCTGATTCTTAACTATTATTTATCCATTATGGGAGGAATGGAGCCGCAGCGCCGTGCTGAGAGGATTAGAGAAGATTTGTGGGCTTTACAAGGCCCTGTCCTCCCATCCGCATCGCTCCAGCTCCCAGGGGCTCCGCAGCCAGCGCCGGCTCAGCTTGTCTGATCATTTATCCATAATTAGAAAATTAATATTTTAGATGGCGCTATGATGAACCCATTATGGTGATGGGCCCCGATATCAATTATAACTTCAATTTCAATTTCACTTACAGCCGCGGCAGCAAAATGGCTCCGGGTGGCGGAGTGGAGTGATGGGCTCGGCGCCACGGAGCATGACGAATACAGATCACTGCACATTAGGATGAGCAATTATTTGAACATGTATAAAAACTATTTACAAGCAATGTAATTGACCAGGGTCAGGGGGAGATGCAGGGGGAAATGGACAGGTTGACAAATTCTTGTTCTTACCAACAGGAAAAAAAAAAGGGATTTATTAATTTCTTTGAGGCTGTAATTGAATTTTTGAGAGGGGTTTCTTGTTAAGGCTCTGCTGTGGTCCGAGGCACATCTCCCACCATGACCTTACATACATCTAACAGCAAGGACTGTCTACACACACACACACACACAAACACACACACACACACAGAGGGATGAAACACCCCCCAAGGAAAAGAAAGAAAATAATAAAGCAAGGTTCAGAGAAAAAGAGACAATAAAGAAAGAAAAAGATTTGTTATTTTCCCAATTTTTTTTTCTTATTCTAAATGGAAAATGTATATTAAGCTAAATCATAATTCCCAACATTATTTTAAATAAAGCGATACAAGCAAATATATATATTTATTTTTTATTGACACCTTTTTTTGCAAATTAGCAAACACAGTATTGATTACTTCTGATTAGATATTAATTTTGAAATGCATAATTACGTTTATCTGATTTATTGAATATCTTATTAACAATCTTTCTTGTCGTATTTATCCATCACCTCACGCTAACTACCCCATATTATAAATATGTAATAATTATATTTTTACCCTACATGTTATTATTTAATGAATTCTTCATGGATTTTCTGTATAAACATATTTTTTTTCCCCCAGCCAAAGCTCCTTCTAATGTTTCAGTGTATAAAGTGAGATTATAATCCATCATTCATCCCCATCCGACCATAGCGAGGAGGGGATATTACTATCTCACCACTGCTCCAACAAGGTTAGATGAATCCCTGTAACAGCCCTAATCATACACACACTTTATCACGGAGGCTAAACCTCTGCGCGTTAATTATGTAGACATCACTCAAAATACACTGCTACGCCGGGCCGGGCTCCTCGGGAGAGCTCATTTGTCAGACGTGTGTGTCTCTGGCACGGAAAACAAAAGGTCAAGCGGATGGACGTGATTTCAGATTACCTGCTCGCTCCTTCTGGCGATTTGTTGTGTCTCCCGCCTCAGAAGAAAACACTGGCTTACATAGGTGACAAATTCATGGGCTGGGTAGTTGTGTGTGTGTATTTACTCCCGACTGGTTAATTTAAACAATTTTATTTTTGTATTTTTTTCCCATTTATATAAATCTCACTTCTCGAATAGAACTAGAGAAAATTACAACCTACTAGTTTTTATATTTTGTTCAAAAATTGTTTTGCATAGTCAGGTTTTCACGGCGAAGTAAAAATGTTGACGTTTTTTTTAAATTTCTAAATTTTGGCCTGTAGCAAAAGCCCAACCATCGGTAAATAGTAATCTACTACTAATTATGTTATTTTTGTATTTTTTTCCCATTTATATAAAACTCCCTTCTCGACTAAAACAAGAGAAAAAAAACAACCTACTAGTTTTTATATTTTGTTCAAAAAATGTTTTGCAAAAATTTGTCAGGTTTTCACAGCGAAGTCAAAATTTTGACGTTAATGTTTGTTTTTTAATTTTTAAATGTTGAACGGCAGCAAAAAGCCCAACCATTGATAACTAGTAATCTACTACTAATTATTATTTTTTTTTTTTTTTTCCCATTTATATAAAACTCCCTTCTCGACTAGAACTAGAGAAAAGAACAACGTACTAGTTTTTATATTTTGTTGAAAAATTGGTTTGCAAAAAGTTGTCAGGTTTTCACGTTGAAGTCAAAATTTAGACGTTAATGCTTGTTTAAATTTTTATTTTGACCTGTAGCAAAAGCCCAACCATTGCTAACTAGTAATCTACTACTAATTATTTCCCCGTCCTGCCTTTAGGCCTGGACCCGCACTGTAACCCCCCCCCCCCTGCCCTATAGGCTCTACGGCCCGATGTTCGCCTGCTCGACGCCTTGTTTTCCTCGTGTCAGTTTAATTGTTCACTGTCAGGGGCAGAGCAGCGGATAACAAGCTTAGCAAATGATGTCTGCTGTTGCTACACATTGATTAATATTTTACATGTTATTATCCTCTGTCCATTACCACAGCAAATTAAACTATAAATCACCCCCTCTGCTGGTGTCACCGGATCATAAATTGTCTCTCCCCCCGAGCCGCACGCTGTGCCGTGCCGTGCCATGCCGAGCAAGGTCTTCTCTTTGGTGAGACAACAAAGTGGGGAAAGTGCCTGTGTTCTTTAGCCTGAGTTATGGACCAGTCACAGTCACCAGATACATCAGAGTCCTGAGAAACGAGCAGTTTGTTCTGCTATAAAACAAAAAGAAAAGCAAGCACCCCAGTGTTAAAAGTTTTCTACCTGTGAGAGTTCTAAGTAGTTTTATTAAAGTCAAAAACAAACACGCGTGGACGGAGGTCATACTGTTAGTCTTTTATGTATCACAATATAATCTAAACTCGTAAGAAAACTCGTGAAATAAACCCTTCAAAGTGGGTTTTCATAATTTAATGCAGTAATTTGAATGCCAATGCATACAGAAACATACAGGGAGACATTATTCAAATTTATTCTCAATATGTTACATCTCTATTTGCATTGGTTTCTCCGCAGCAGTCTGCTAAAGCTGCTGCTGATAAACACCTGAGAGCCGCCCGCTGCTGTTAAATGGAAATTCAGATGGAGCTGTAGATAAATATTTTTTCCCTGACTGTTTAGACCCATTTTCCCCTGGATATCATCTAAGATATCAGATGACCTTTCCTGCCTTGTCATTTTTTTTCTCATTTTGACACTCCTAGTCGGAGGGAGGGAAGCAAAGGTGCCTCACCGGCGGCTGGAAATCAATTTATACAGTCCCTGCATTGCATGTAGGGAGAGATGGGACCGAGCGGCTCTGATATAATGACACGGCCAATTGCATTGTGTTGGGCTCCGGGGGTCAAGTGGGGTCTGAGTGTGCCACGGAGCCGGGCTTTGTTCGTACCAGGGGCATTAGGCAGGAATTACACAGCGAGGTCAAATGACCCGCACCCCCGAGGAGGGAGGACGCACCTCCGGGAGATGAGAGTGACACGGGATGACACTCCGGGAGGACGGGGGGGGGGGGGTGTAGAGAAACACTCCCACTAAACACTTCACCTACTGATAGGTGCCGTTGACCCTTCCCAAATCTCATCATCCGTCCCAACGCAGGGGGGAGATGGCGTGGGATTTTCTCTGACATCCCCTTCTATCCCCATTTCACAGCCGCTCATCCGGACTCGCCGCCGCCCGCCGCCGCCGCCGCCGCCGCCGCCTCGCTCTCCTTTCACTGGCTCACTCATTTGTATACAGACGCATACACCTTGATTTATTTATCTATCTGTCTGGCGGATGTAGCGGATGTCCTCCTGCTGAAGATGGCAATACTCACAGGCTGATCCCCTCTAAGCCTGCTTAGCATCTCCCAGCAGATACAGTCCCTCTGCGTCTCCCAATGATTTATCAATTTACAATGTTTGCTAAGATAGCTTTGCTGTGGCGTCCCAGTGGCTCAGCGGCGGGACACGGGAAGCGCCGCATGTTCCTGACGTGTGCTGGATTCCAACACGGATAACCCTCACGCTCTTTTTGTCTCTCACCTGCACGCCAGAAAAACAACTGTACTGTCATGTAGAGTTAAAACACCACGGTAGACTTTCTGGAATACGCTGTGTGTGTTTGGTAGGTTTTGACGCCGGCGCCGGCTGGGGACGTGAGCGCTGCCAGGAGGCCCTGACCCTCGGACAGTCCAATGGAGTGCATGGATCTGGGGTTAAGTCATCTGACCCGGCTTGCTGGTCACTCGTCTGCTTTTCCTCATAATTACTGCTCCGAAAACCCAACTTTTCCCTTTTCCAGCTTTAAAAATCAACACGGATCCATCCCTTCAACCTTTCTGCCACCTTTCTGAACCCAAATCCATCGGTCCGCTGGAGTCCTTCATGTCGAGTTATCAAACACACTTGTTTAGTTTTACTGGAACTTTCTTTTCTTTTCTTTTTTTTTTGATTCAATTCACCCTAAACTTGAATAAATCTAAATATTTCCATCAGAGTAACAGCAACAGCCACTTTATGTTTAAAACATCACTCAACACGGCAGCGGTGAAATATTTAAACAACACAGAAAACAACTGAGGATTGGTTTTAAATGTGCTGTCACAGTGTCGGCTTCACAACAGATGGTTCACGCTGCAGGTTTGTTTTATTTTTGTCATTTTAGAAGAGAGGGGGAAAAAAATAACAAGAAATATGGGAAAGGGAGACAAATCTCAGCTTTTGATATAATTCATGAGCTCAGGCACGACAGCACTGTCAGCTGTCAGCGCTTTTAAACCAGAGCTGGATCCAAACGGCTTGTTTGTCTCCCAGTGGTTCAGTCCGACATTTATACATCATGCATATGTTAGTGCAGCCGGCTGCCTCTAAAGTGGATGCAAAGCAAATATAAAGATATGAAAAAATAAAACGAGTACACAACAAAGACGAGGATGAAAATAAAGATGAGTGGAGATTAAAAACAAGTAAAGGAGAGAAGGTTAGAGAGAGAGAAAGAGCAGAATGGCTCCTGTCAGCCGCAGCCCACCGCGGTGAAACACTAACTGTAGCGACAGGCTGATGAGTCAGTGTCTGTTTAAATGGCAGCTTGTCAGGCCTCCAGCTCCGAGGTGGGCTGCCGACCTGTCAGGGTCCGCGCCACATTAACCAGCTGACCCTATCATCCTCAACACTGCTCCGCCACCGAGCCGCCTGTCACTAACTCTGCCATTTGGCTTTCCAGAGATCTGCCAGCGAGGGCAGGCGCAGCCACCTCTTAGTGTTGTTTATTGATTTCTGACCCGCCGCTTAATAGTTTTCCCAGTCCCCCTGAATGGCTTTTGTAAGCAATAGGGTTTGTACATCTCGCAGATCAATACCTTTTATATTTACAATAAAATTGAAATGGCTTCTCGGTGGGGCCCGGCTGCACCTCGGGCATTTGTCATCCTTCTGCAAGGGAAAACTATGTCATTATCTGAATTAAAACATTTATTTCTGATTAAGAGAGTGTCCTATCTCATTAATTTCCCCCTTTCCAATACGAGAGGAATGGAATCCTATTGATTTTTGCACTTTTTACACGTCTCCACTACTGGGAAGATAATTGAGAAGTTAGCCAGAATAAATGAAGTTTCTAGTCCTGCAGCGCGGCCAATACCTTGGAAATGTGAGGTGTTTTTGTGGGAGCAGGCCCTTAATTTTGTTCCAATAGTAGACAAGGGGAGTGAACAAATTGGATTAAGGACGGGGGCTGGGGGTGGTCCGGGCTGAGGAGGCGGCGGTGGCTGGGGTGGGGGGTGTACCAACACTGTGTGTGTATGTGCGGAGGAGTAAACTCGATATCGTAGCTATAATAAGTCTTTTTTTCGCTATGAAGACACCAGAGGAGGCGCAGATTAAAGAATCTTAAGGCCGATAATGATAAGTCGCCTCCTCCCCCCGGCTTATTGTTGAGGAAGAATGGAAAGACGGTAATCAATGTTTGAACTATAGACCTTTTAACACAGCCGGGCTCATTGATTAAACATTATCAAATTAATGAGATTGAATTAAGTTGTTGCTGTTTTTTTGTCTTCTTGCGTTCACGCTGCAGGAAAACCTTGGAGTGAGATGAGGTTTCAATTTTCCAAACATATCCAAAGATTTATTTTCTTAATTTTTAGGATTAATGATTAAGGTGCTTGTGAATTCAGTATTTAACGTAAATATATTTGTGTTAAAAATTAGGATCTGGCAAAATACATCTCACTATATATATATATATATATTAGGGCTGGGCAAGTTAACTAGTTAATTACGAGTTAACTCATCACTTATTGAACTCAACTAATTATTTTATCTCGCATTAACTCAGGTTTGATTATTTATTGTGAAAGTCAGGCTTTTATTTTGTGAAAGTCTGTTGCTGACTGCTGCGGAACCGGAAAAAAGAAAATAATTGGCGGATAAACAACCATGGATAAGGCTACGGAGCTTTTACATGGCCATTTTCATTTTTTCAAGGAGTCGACAGAACCAAAGTAATTTGTAGCCACTGCCAAGGTGAATTTTCTTATCACCGGAGTACTTCCAGTCTAAAATATCACCTGAATGCAAAACACACAGTTGATATCAGCAAATCACTCAACGAAACAGCGAGTGGAGCGAGGCTTCGGCAGACTACGTTAGACGCAGGGAGGAGTATACATTTTTCATAACGAAGAGGATAACATGAATGCCCTGGCAGTGGCATTGAGCTTTAATTTTGTATTTGCTTTGATAACATTGTTAAGTTGAGATTTACACTGAATATTTTATTTAACTGCTACTGTATTAAATGCTGATGTTAAAAGTGTTTGCACAACAAATGTTATGGCACGTAATAATAACTATATACTGTGAATTGTCAAATGAAAGGAGGAGGTCCTGCTCTCTGACAGGTTCTGGATGTCCTTATATTTAAGTTTCCCCTCTGTTTACAATCTCATTTTTCCATTTTGCTCCATGTGACAGAGAGAAAGAGAGAAAAGTCACAGAGTTGAAACGTGGCTAAATGTTGTCGGCTCGCCGCGGCTCGGCCGGTGTGCAGATTCTGAGAAGGCAG